>NC_065521.1:19210163-19298351 GCF_006386435.1 Epinephelus moara | reverse complement strand
AATTGTTTATGGAGAATACAGTAGGAACTGTAAAATAACAGTATAACGGCAACCAAGCAGCTGACAGTATTATACTGTAAAGTGTATTTTATATACAGCACAGTACTGTAATATTTTTTACAGTAATAAACTGTTGTTGTAGATCACAGTAGGTACACCGTATAATAACAGTTTCAAGCTGGCAACTGTAGCTGCCAGTACTTTACTGTAATTTAACAGGAAAATTTGTTACAGTGTATGAGGTGGTCTTTGTGGAAAAAAAGCTTGTTTAGTGGACTAACTGTGCACTTGAAGTATGCCCGTTCACTTACGTTTTAACAGGTCTGACGCTACTATGCGCCCCGGCTGTATCTAGGCTAACGGCTAACATGCTAACTATTATTTTTATGTCACTAGTCACTTGAAACACATTTATGACGATAGGAGACAGGTTGAAATAAACCGAAATTTCCCTTTAAAAGTGGAGAAATAAATTGGGAGAAACCACAACAGAGCTTCTCATCATGCTGCAGAAATAAATATATTGTAATTTTTTAAAAAATAATTTAAAAAAAGCTCTCAATAAAATAGTGAAACTACTTAATACTTAACATATTTTGTTGAGACTCTTCCTTATCTTAATAGACTCTCAAAAACAGGCCTCAACTGAAATGTGTTCCAACAAACAGGAGAAGTGCAAGGTCATGAAATAATGTGATGTATTTTGTTATTCTGCACGTGTCTCTGACATCGCTGCCAGCTCGTGTTCATATTTCACATGAATCACATGAAAGCATACATATCAGTCGTCCCAAATATAACATGCAGGAAGCAATTTGAAATTGATCATGACGGCCTGCAGTTTTCTTATTTGTGACCTTTTGTTTTGTTTGTTGCTCCCACTCGAGTGTCATGCTCTGTCTTCATCTCCCCATTACTCTCAGATTACTAAATCTGTCGTTCTGTCTACTTAACTGTCTCGGCCTCTTCCTACGCTTTCCATTCTTGTTTTCCTCTCCGTCTTCTCTCCTTAGTGCTTCTCTCCTCTATTTAACAACCCCCCTCAACCACACAAACACACACACACACACACACACACACACCTCACACACCTTCCTGTGCAGCGTGTAGAATGATTAATATCCTATTAAGCCGGTTAGTGATTAAGCAGACTTATGACGGCCCCTTTGACCGCTAGCTGACTAACATACACTGCTGATTAGCTCATAATCCCATAAGAGTCCTATATGAATCTGCTGTATGAGTGTAGGAATAAGTGTGTGAGTGTGTGTGTCTGTGAGTCTCTGAGTGAACAGCTTAAAGGCATGTATGTACCTGAAAGTGGACATGTTCAGTAAGGTCAGTGAAAATGCACTTAGACTATATGATCATAATATAAAGTCTCAGCCCAGTGGCCAGAAGAAAATGTTGGCATTGCATTGTTTTACACGTATCATATCAAGGTTTGTAAAGTAAGGCAATATATAAGTTGACTCATTGGCAGGTGGAGGGGATGGTCGAGGGTGTGACAACCCATCGTTGTTTTTCCAGCAGCTATTTAGGCACAGAAAATGACTGTTCTTTACTGAAACATACTTGCTTTCGCTCCCAGGAAAGCTCCCCAAATGGGGTATGATGAGCCAAAATATGATATTTCCTAACCTTAACCAGGTGGGTTTTGTGCCTAGACAAAACCACATATTAACCACAGCGTTGTTGAAAAGTTTCAGTGTATTCGCTACACAATAACGTAAAATGAAATGTATACGTGGTTCACAGAAATGTTCAATGCCAAATATTTTTCTGGTGATGAGGTTAGTCTGTATGTGATTCTGTATGTTTTTTACTTAGGAATTGGATTCACATTGTTTTTATAGTATTGTAACAAATTAGTGTATCAAGAGAAAAAAATAGTACCCTAGCAAATTCGCAAATCATGTAAAAAAGCCACAGACTAATATGGGTAAATAGGTAGAGGTAATCACCTGTCATGTAAACAATAATGCTATAATGTCTAGCAGTACCAGAAAGCAATAACCATCAACGTCTGCTCCATGAAAAATAATTCCCTATCACCAACATGAAGTATTTATTTTCAGCCTGAAAAGATACTTTAACTGTCTGCTCGAGTGGAGGCTAATTCTACTTTTACAATCTCATATGTTTCACATTTCCATCAAATAAAAACGAACACAGTAGATGTCTTGGGTTCATAGGCTACACATTTACAAAAATTCCAGCCTGACATACTTACTAACGATGAAACGTTGGGATCTCCGCTGAAATCCAAATTTAAAATGTGTGAGTTTGAACAGAGTCTGACTACTCAGCATAAGTCTGTTATGTCTGACCCCGTGAAGACTAAAGGGTTTTTAAAGTCTGAAAACTAACCAGAAGAAGGGGCCATCACTCCAACTGTCAATGCTTTGACTGTCAGTGAAACTGCTTTCAGTTTGATGACACCGCTGCAGTGACAACGACATCAATTAATGACAGATTAGTATGTAAGCTGAATTACATGCAAGGTCGTGTTGGTAAGAGTAAATCTAATCAGTGAGTGTGTGTGTCAGCGTATAAGGGCCAGTGGGCTTGTCAGTGCTAAACATTTCTGAGTGTGGCTCCGTCTATTTCTTGAAAATGCCCACTTAAGCTATTGAGACCAAGCATATAGCTGACGCGTGCTTCAGTAAAACTCCTTAGTCCGTGTTCTTCCTTTTAAAATGTTTACTGAAAACTCTGTTCTTGAAATACAAAGTGAAAACAGTACCTAAAACATCTTACATGAATATAATAAGCACAGTCAAAGACTAGTGTGCTGTCAAGGCTCCATAGCTTCAACAGAAAATCTACCAAACACAGGCAAAATACGTCATGCCTTTTAAACACTCAGAAGCTAGAGCTGACCACACGATTACGCAGCTTATTGGTCCGTATTAAGCATGCTACACTGAGACTATCCTCAGCAAATTAAATACATGAAAATATGTTTCTAAATATTTTACAAATGGCTCTAACAACATTTATGATGAAACTGGAAAAATCTAAATAACATAGCTGCTCTCACTAGACTGTCCCAGCCTCTTGTATCCAGAGCAGGACTCTAAAAATATTACAAATACACAAAATATTACTTTTGTGTATTTGCAAATAACAATATAGGGTTTGTTTAATGAAGTGTAGTAAAATGACCTCTGATTTGATTCAAATCAATGTGCCTTTATATTTTACTGCCTAATTAAAAGTTCTGTATGCAACATTCAGAGCATTAATTTAGCAGCAAACCACTGTTTGCTATGTAAAGATATAGTGGAGTAATGGTGTTCTAAGCAGAAAATGAAGTCGCACTAGTTATCTTTATCTTTATCTTTATCTTTATCTTTATTAGGATCCCTCATTAGCACCAGCAACAGCATCGGCTATTCTTCCTGGGGTCCAACATACATACAACATACACATAAACATTCTCACTTACACATAACAAACACATATCAAACATACATTTACACGTTAACAAAACAAAACAAAGATTTACAAAATCCCTTAACTCATTTTCACCTTCAGATTTCATTCCGTACTTCAGTACTACCTTAAATAATGTAATATTAATACACCAAAAAAACAAATCAGTCTGAAATGACCTTATCCTTGTATTCTGACCACATTTGACACACATTAATTCCAAAACTTGTATTCTGACCACATTTGACACACATTAATTCCAAAAAGGGTATACACTGACCACAATTCCATTCAAACTAGAATTATTCCAATTTAAGAATATGAAATATGTTAAATCATAATTCATTAAATACTAAGAGATACTGTTTTAACTGCATTTTGAACATTTATTACTTTCATTTATACATTTATCACATTTATTACTTTCATGAGCAATATGAACTGGCAGAGAATTCCAGCCAACCATAGCTCTATACAGAACTGTTCTCTGTATTATACCTATTCTCACTTGCGGTAATATGAACCTCCTTTCTGTTGCACTTCTTGTTCGATAACTATGTTGAAAAAAATGGGAGAGCAATCTTTCATGCAATAATTTTGGTGCTCTTGTCACAAGTATATTTCTTAGAAAATTCAATAAAGCATAGGCAGACCTTTGTCTTATAGATAACCAGCCCAGACTATCATGCATGCTGGTCACATTGGTTCTATAAGACCACAACAAAGCACAACGTGCAGCTTTATTTTGAGCTACTTGTAATTTTTTCAAGTCCTTAACTGAAATACTTGACCAAACTACAAAACAATAATCGAGTTGCGACAAAACCAAAGCATTCAAAACCTGCCTCCTGACATCTGGAGACAAAAATTTAGAAATTCTTTTTACGACTGACACACCTCTTCCCATTTTGCTAACAACAGTATCAATTTCCCTGTCGTAATTTGAACTTCTCTGTTCTTTGTTGAGGTAGGCGGTCCAACCAGTAGCCCACCGGCTAGCTCGTTGCTGCTGCTTTGTGCTGTGCTCATAAGGGGCTTACTGTTGATATCAGGATGCTGTCGTCTCTGAAGTGTAGCGTCCACCCTGTGGTTCCCCTCTGGGTTAAAACCGCATTAGCCCTGTCAGCATTATTTCTGTTGTTTAGTGCTGTTTATGGAGTTAGCACCATTAGCTGCTAGCTTCTGGCTCAGCCACCTCCATGTTAAGAGCCAACTTGTACGCTCTGAATTTTGCATAGAGACCCTTAAAGTGGGTAGTAATGAACAAAAAGGATAAATTAATATTGTGATAATCTTTATTTTAGTATGGTGCAATATGAACTAAACAATAAATCATATTGTTTTGAATAAAATGCGCATTTATTCGATCATGTCAAATTGTTTCTCTGATGGTTTACCAGAACTCTGTACTATGATTGTCACAATAAAATATACGATCTGGGGCATTTTAGATTTCACACTGTAATTTTGTAGATTTTTTAATTGGTCACAATGAATTAAATGATCACTTTGCTTATATGGAGAGATGTTGACTCATAACCGAGCTCTATCTGAGCACCTGCTGTATATAGAAACCTGGTGTGAAGTGAAGGGGGCAGCTGTGATAATCAGTGAGAGAATGTATTGTAAGTGCTGTAGTGCATGGACAGTGATATAATAGCCTGCGGATAATTAACAATGAAAATCAGTAGAATGAAAAGACTTGTGATTATAAGCAGATTTAATAATATTATACACTGTGAAATGTATAAAAGGTTGAAGTTAACCACACTGGCTGTGTGTGCGCTCTGTCCTCATTTTTTGGAGTCCATTTTAACTGCATGTGGGTGAGCCTTCACATGAACAGCATGAGTCAGAGATCAAAGGGTAAATAATATTTTGGCTAATGCAGGGTTGGCTATTGGAGTTGAAAGCATGGTAACGAGGGACATCATTTTCTGATTAAAACCATAGGCAGTCCCAGCAGCAGGGGGGTTTCGCTGTGCCTGAGTCATGACATCAAGTCAAAGCACACAGCAGAAAACATCCAGACTTCAGCCTAATTTCATTCGCCTCAAATTTAAAAGCGATTCTCATAAACCTGCCTGCAAAAATGAAATCTCCATGGCAATTTCCTCCAGCCCAATTTCAGCTCCGGCTTTGTGATTTTGAACAAATGTCAGAGTCCTTGTAGGTTTCAGGTCCGACTGTTTTGTCTTAATCAATTATCAGATGAGTCGAGGTCACTGACGATTGTCATGCTGTGTGCCTATTGTCTCTCAGTAGTTTCAGGTTTAGCCTTGAAGGGATTCGTTTTGCAGGAGAAGGTTTGGAAATGTACTTTTCGACTATGCCCTATAAGTGCAGCAGCCTTTTTTAATTACATTAATACAAATATATTTTTCAGACATGCAGCTCGTGGTGTTGGCATCTTGAGAGCGAGGACTGTCCATCAAAGCAAATACATTAAGAGAGCAGGGCGCAAGGCGTTGTGTTATCACACACTGTAATGATTGTTTTGTCTGCACATTTCTTCTCACAGTGATTCAGAAACATTTTTGAGTTGTTGTATAACAGTAATCATAAGACCTGAATGCTGTAAGGTGGGCAGGCTTATCCAAAACAGCAGAACAGGAGTGAGTTCATTCAGTTGTGTGTGTGTGTGTACTCATACATGCATGTTGTTTATTAGTCACAGTCAAAGCGCAAACTGCATGTTTGTGATGATGCATCTGCCCAAACTATGTGTGTGTGTGTTTGTGCTTGTGTGCATCTACACATACAGTACAGTATGCCTGTTAGTGTGTATGTCTATAGCTTGGACACTTGAACACACTGGTGTATATATATATGTATGTGCATTTGTTGCAATCATGCATGACGTGTGTTTTTTTGTTTGTTTGTGTGTGTGTGTGTGTGTGTGTGTGTGTGTGTGTGTGTGTGTGTGCGATTTGGCAACCAGAATGTCAGGTTGCGTCATTTTTCTCTAAGTCAGGGATTAAAGGTTTATAGAGGAAGGGAAATGAGAGTCACACTAAGCAGCACACTGCCCCATCAAGCACGTGAGTGTGTGGGCGTATGTGGGCGTGTCCTTTTATTTGCGTGTGTGTGTTTGTATGTATGTGTGTGTTGTTAAGAAAGGCAGGAGCGAGAGAGAAGTACAGGCTTTTGTTGTGATGATGTCAGTGGTGGGAGAAGTATTCAGATGCTTTGCTACTTACTTTACTTGAGTCTTTCAATTTTATGATAATTTTCCTTATACACTGGTATATTTATTTGAAGCTTTAGTTACTTTACAAATTTAGATTATTAATTCAAAACATAAATGAACTAATAATATATCATTATAGGTTAAGGCACCAGCAGTTTATGGAATAACTAAAATTAGATTCACCTTTACCAGCTGCAACATTACAGTGATGTATACATAAAAGCAGCAATAATTATAATCCAATAATAAAATTCATATTATTCTGAATCAGGGCTGGACTGGGAAAATCATTTGGGCTGGGAAATACTGCAAGAAATACAGTCCCAGTCAGGCCATTTTTTAAGCAGGGGGTCTGGCTGGGACTATTTTAAGAACTGCTTAGTACAATGTACCGTTATGAACCTCAAATTAAACTAAAGCAACACATATTTTTCAATGTATGTGTGTATTGTAATACAGTATTTTAAAACAGAATTATGCATCAGAACTTTGTATTTTCTTCTTTCCTCTCACATTAATCATTTGATGACCTCTCAGAGTTATCTGGTGACCATTTGGAGGGGCCCAATCCCTAGGTTGGGAACTGGACTAATCTAGCTGACTGTTATGAGGTCATATATAATATATCAAAGAGACTAAACCACTACCGTACTGCAATACTTTGATAACCTAATTAATTACATGCTCTATGATTAATTTATCTAAAATTATCACATACATCAATTTTTGCTGTTAAAGTATTTAGAAAATTTCAGTTCAAATTAATTTTGGCAAATGTGCCGTAGTAAAGCTGCTGGATTTTGAACACAATTGTCCCCCTGTCCTCTACCAGCGAAACTGGCCTGCAGTCCATTGCAATCCATTTTGCACTTTTACACAGTTTGCGTCTGAACGCCTGGTCGAGTGTGGCTTGGCGAGGCTGTGGCTAGCGCTAGCATCAGAGGCTGTGCTAGGTCGGACCTCTGGGTTCGCTGCTAAATGATTTATGTTGAGATGATATTTCAGGCTTGAAGTACTCTGATGGTACGAAAATTCCTTACTGCAGGGAAGAGTGCTCCTATCAACAGTTTTATCTGGGCATTTTTTAAATATAATTTTTCCATTCACATGGCCCAGCAGCATGTGCCAAAGCCACGGTGGCCTTCAATAACGCACCAGGTCAAAGGGCACCACGGAATGCGATTCATTTTTTTAATGTATTATTTTTTCTGTGATTAGTTAATCAAAATGAATGCATTATTTTGACAGCCCTACTTTAACTACATCAGGCTATAATACTTGTATTTGGAAAAGGCTCATTAACATTACCCCGTAAATTTCCCCTTAATCTGTGAATCAGAAGCTGAATTCGGATGCCAACTTCATGAGTTACTCAAACAAGAGTAATGTATGTGCAGATGTGAATTTCACAGATATTGTGTCTGTAGGGCTCTGAGGGTTAATACAGGGCTTTTGACTAGGGATGATGATGATGATGATGATGATGATGATGATGCATTACTAACGTTTGCGAGGTAGCATGTTTATTTTCAACACTGACTTAGCTGGTGGTCCCTAGAAAACACTTGGTCGAGTTTTACCACATTTAGCGGCATCTCCTGCTGGAGCCTTTCTTCTTTTATGTCTCTCCCTCTATGCTGGCTGCTTTGGATGAAATTGATGCAGGGAGATGCATTCAAGACACTCACAAAGAGTATCTTATGCAGGGAATTTTTTCTCATTAGCTATAGCCTGTGGACCATTTAGTGGGCAAGGCCATCAGGAAGAGTTTTCCTGATGGCCAGAGTACTTCTACTTTTGGCACTTCGGGTATATTTTGATGCGAATACTTCAGTACTTTCACTTAAGCAACATTTTGAATGCAGGACTTTTACTTGTAACGGAGTATTTTTAGACAGTAGTATTGCAGTAGTCCACTTCAGAATTGTATTCAAGTCCAGCACTTGAGTAAACGTACTTGGTTACACTCCACCACTGGATGCTGTCGTGTTTGTTACAGTATTGGGTATCAGCTGTCATTTCTAAGCATGTAAAACGAGAGCGAAAGAGGGGGAGAGCTCAATTGATTGTATTGGTGATCAGTCTATAAGGGCAGCGTGTGACTGGTCATTGACCCAGCATGTTGTCAGCCTTCAGGGCAGTATTTTGATACAAGCATACAGTCAAACACACTATATACGCATCGGCACACAAATTAACATCCAACTGTCTTTTTGTAATAATCTGTGTCTTCAGTCTGATGGCATGTCTCCATTTTTATATGTGTGCATGTGTATACTGTACGTGTGTGTGGGTGGATGTAAGGAAGGATGTAGGTGTCTTTATGTGAATATGCAGTATGTGAGGTGAAGCCCTCTCATTAACAGCCAGGCACAGGGAAGCACATGGATGGTGTGTGTGTGTGTGTGTGTGGTACATGTTTGGACACTGAGATGGATTTTTATTAAAAGATTGCTCTAGCTATCGCTGAAGACAGCCACGTCACACCCGTGAATCACAGAACTCATAAAATGAACACATGGCTGGCGATTCCTGTTATGAAGTAATAAAAATGCATGAATACATTCCCCTGCATGTGCTTTTATTCAGTGGTCAGTATTTTATTACTTTATTCAAATCTTGTATTACATTTTTAGGAGGTGGCCACACATTTGGCCATATTGGTCCACTGCTGTCTGGGTGAGTTGGCACTGACAGGCAGGAGATAAAATTGTACAGTGTGTGGTGTTAAAGGATGCTAATCGTCCTTCTCATCAGTCATTGCTTGTTGTTGTCTTTGAGATTGGTCTAAAGATTGGAACATTTTTTGAGAGGAATCAGGACTGTTAACTGACCGTCAGCCCATTATCCTGGGAGAGTTTAGTGCCAATGCAGGAAATAGTTTTTTTCATACAGACTTGCCCTTACCTTTAGTTGCCTAACCCAAACCATATCTTAACCATAGTCTATTCCGCACTATCATGATAGCTCACAAACTTTAATGCCATGCCTTAATTTCTGCATATAATGTTACAATGTTGGATGTTCATATTAAATGTGGCTAAATTTTCTAATAATGAGGTAAACGTATGTAAAAGTAATTCTTGTCAGCAAAAACCTCAGACCTCAGATTGTTTTGAATACGCTAATGTTTTTTCAAGATAAGCTGATGTCAGCTTGTGATGGATTTTTTTATATGGTCACCAGCTCCAGGTACGTTACTGCAAGTGTTCACATTGCGTAGGCTACACTGCTACATGTAGCTACATGCTAACTTCAGGGAAAATGTAATCTTGGTTGGTGATGTTATTAATTTCTCCCTAATTTTGGATCATATTCCCACTGGAAAATGTCCGGTTGATTAACCAAGATTTTGGTTTAGAAGCTTTCACTGGTGATTTTTGACTGTTGGAAGTGTTGTTATGCAGTCATTACCCGGCTGCTACATGTAAGTAGCTGCTACATGTAACTAGCCTACATGCTAACATCACAGAAACATGTTATCTTGACTGACAATATTTTTTTTGTACCAGTTAATTTGGATTCAGGGGAGAAATTGCAGCTATTCTCCATTACCAACCCAGACTTACTCTGAAGTTGTCGAAATGTGGCGCTTGGGCAGTGACCTGCAGCGTCAGACACTGACAAAAAAGCTGTCCTTTAACGTTGGCATGATACACAGCCGGTTGCTATTATAGTTAAACAGCTCACAGCGATGTCAGGGGAAACATGGCAGGACAACAACCAAAGTTAAGGCAGCGCAAGTCCAAGTAGGGTGGGTGGGTGGGGTGGTGTGGTCCAACAAACACATGTACTCATGTCCCATGAGATTGTAAAGCCAAACCTAGCCAAATCTGACCTATCAAAGCAGACTGGGGGTTTTCAGGAGGGAGGCCTAAAGAGACAGGCACTAAGGCAGAGCATTTCAGACAGAGAGTAAATACAGGTTTTCCAGCACAGACAGTATGAGGAAAATAAAATGTTGTTTGAACTTTTAAGCATGTAAACCTGTTATAGAAACCCAGCATACAAGTATAAACCTGAAAATGAGCATTAAAGGTCCTCTTTAACCATACTGTAGTTGCCAGATGCAGATAATATACACAGTGGTAATTTCAAAACATTGGTACTGAATTCAAAAGGAAAGCACTGTAATTGAAGGTAATCCAGGGTTTTACAGAACTGTCTGGTGACAGGTTCGCAAGATAAGGTGTGACTCTAAAAAATAATAATAAACGTAAATGGCAAATAACGGTGAGCAAAAGGTAAAAATAGTGTGGTGTGTTGAAAATTATTTTATAATCCTTTTCTTACAGTGCCACAGCTTCCCTAAAGTTCGCTTTAGTCTTATGAAGTTGTCTCTCTCTGTAGGTAGCAGTTGTCCTCCAATTTGTCCCTGCACATGTTGCTTATAGAGGTGTTAGTTTTTGGTTTTCTTACAGTGTAGCTCCACACAGAGACACAGAATGCTTTGTTATTCTTTTGTGTTGTGTTCAGGGTCAAGCTTCAATCATACAGTCAGCTTTCGGGTAAAAAAAAAAAAGGTTAGAAAACCTTTTTTTCTTTCAGTCTATCCTGCATTTTCTTGTGTGTTTTGAGTTTAGCTGTCTAAAGATCTTGCAGTCCTCAGTTACAACTAAAATAATGAAAGTGACCAAGAATGCAGTTTTCAAGCATTTGTTTGAAATAAATGAAAGATAGAATAAGAGATTGAGGTGGCATTTAACATGCTGTGTACAGTATATACATAGCAATATATAAATGAAATGAAATGAAAGAGGTCTAGTGGCGCAGCTCCGACAGCCATTATGTATAAATCATAATGTAGTGCAGTTTATATGGAAGTCACAATGAATACTGTGATATAACATATACTAATATAAAAGCATAAACAGTTAAAACTTCATAGTGAGGAAGGCTTTTATCCAGATAACCCTACTAAACACAGGCCAAAGTGAGAATGAGAGAACATAGTGGTTGATAAACTTTTTAATCATATCCTCACATTATTTTTCATCCAGATGTCCACCAAATGGCACTCGGTGTTCCATTACTTGTACCCGTGCAGTTAAGGGAACAACAGGCTGTGTTTTCTGCACTGTGACCACGCCGCCCACACACTCGCCTTCGACACAAATAGAACAAGTCCTAAAATAAGTTAAAGTGTGAAATAAGGAGGATATGAGTACAAGATGTTTTTTTGTCATTACTTTTTTTACTAATTGTATTTCAGTAAATATTTGTAGGAGACTTTTGAGCATTTGGTAACGTCCCAGCGATCACACGTCTAGATTTGCCAGATTGGCAGAAAGCTGCAGCATTAAGAGACTGATGGCAGGATGGATGTATGGATGGAGAGACACAGGGATGGAGAGTGGGTGTTACAGTGTGAAGAAAACCATTGTTAATGTTCTTAAAGCTTTATTTATCCTGTTGGTTTACAGTCTGTTAAAACTCACTTTTCACTGTGGGCTGTGTGTGTGTGTGTGTGTGTGTGTGTGTGTGTGTGTGTGTGTGCTGTGCTACCACACCATGAGCAGCATAGAGGATTCATGCGTGAAACTTGTGTAAATGTACTTGGAAACATTCTGTGTTGTTGACAAAGGAACTGCAGTATGTTCAAGGTTAGCATCTATTATGTGTGTGTGTGTGTGTGTTAATCTGTTAAGTTATTAGTCAAGTAAAAATATCAAGCATTTCCTTGTTACAGTTGTGGAAATGTGATATCTTTAAATCACTGTTTATTAAATATTGTTGACTGTGTGTGTATCAAGTGTCTGGGAGCAGCACACTCTAATTAATTAATTTCAATGAATTTTGATAATTGTTATTGAGTTGCTTATAGAAAGAAAATCCCAAGCAGTAGCAGCTCTAAATGAGGAGCTGCTTGATTTCCTTCCTTCATTATAATAAGAGTGAATTTTCCATTTAATTTTCCGACTGTTTAGACAAAATCTGCAATATGAGTGCATCATATATATAAATATTTTTGTAACTGTGATGGGTGTTCGTTATTTGACATTTTATAGAACAATTGCTATCAGTCTCTGTTTAAAAACGTCACTTAATTAGTGGGGATTGGTAATATGACAGTATATACTGTGACACAGTATCAACTGTCACAGAATTTGCTTTATTGTTTATACTGTGGTCTCTGTATCCTAAACCTTTCTGTATGTATGAGGCCATGGTGGGGCTTTTTTAATTACAATATTTTTTTTTTCCTATATGACGTATGCATAATTTTAATGAAGTACCTTCAAATGTCATGTGTTTAATTCACTGCATAAGTCAAAAACCTTCCCATATTATTTTATGCATTATTACTTAATGTATTATATCACAAATATACACTGATAACCTGTTATAAGAATACATATAGGCTACTGTATTTTATCCACATCACCCACCCCTTTAGACCTTTCTCACAGAAGACAATTTGCCTTGTCATAGCAGGAAAATCACAGGTGCAACTGAACCTTTGCTAAGTCCCGCCCCCCTTGCTTGCTGATGCCGAGGCTGTCAAGCTTCTGCACCCCGCGCATCAATATGGCTTTTTCATCATTATCAGTGAGAGATATCTCCAAGGATATTATAGTAAATATCTGGAATAGTGTAATTATAATAAGAAGAAGAAGAACAGACTACAATTTGCATTCATAATATAATCTCTCTGCAGAGTTTTGTGAATGAAGAGGACATTAGGATCAAGGAAAAGCTCACCAATCCCAGTGCAAGCATTGTCTTGACAATTCACATGAAGGATAAACAGACACACAAACTACATGTTCAATTGTTGTACAGCAGGTCAATATATAGTTTTATTTTAAGCTAATGTTAAGTTAAATGACTCCCTATAGCTATAATTATCGAAAATGTGTCCATTGCTAGAAAAACTAAATCATTCCACTTTTCCATTTGTTTAAAAGCAAACAACTAAAAGTATACAGCTAGCTAACTTAAAGTTAAAACATAAGCAACTCATGATTCATATTTTACCATCTTTTCCTTCTATTGTGCTAAGCTAGCTAAGGTTAGTTTTTCGATAACATCAGCCAGATGTTTGCTTACCTGTCTAGTAGAACACACGCGAGGTCAGAGTCGAATTGTAGTCCTAGATTTTCACGAAGCTCTCTCCATCTCGGAAAGGCCACACCAACATTTATCCTTGACAGCTTCGGTGTCAGAAGGTGCAGCAACCGTCAATGCATAATCATGATCCATGACGAGTTAGCTTAGCCTAGCAACAGTAATGTTCATTCTCTGACGTCTCATCCGGTTTGCTTCTTCTTCTTCTCCTTCATTTAATGGCTATGGTAACTGGAGTTATGTCGCCATTGACATGTGACCTAATGACACGGTCCGTAACTTTTATTAATATTTCATATTTATCTTGGTTTGAAAAATTGTTGGAAACATTTCTGATAATCAAAGTACACAACTAAACAAAATATATAATATTGGTTTAGTCGTTTTTAGACATTTTTATGTGGAAAAACTACATATTATACCTTTAAGCACACCTGTGATTTTCCAACTATGACATGTCAAAATGTCTGCTGTGAAAGGGGTCTATTGATTAGTCATTAATAAAACCATATCATCGGTTTGAGGCCTAGTGATTGTGTACCTGAGAGTAATGATTAGTGAACAGTGTTTTGTAATTTTGTAAGTAGTATTCATTTATGTTGTAACCACTATACATTATGTCTGTGATCCTGTGTGTGTGTGTCACACCGTTAAAGTAGCCTTGGGACATCTGTGATTATACGGCTTTATTAGAGTGCAGTCCCATCGTTGTGAGTCATTTCCTTCCTTCTCTGAGCTGTCACTCCTCTTTATCATTATCATGCGTTAAATATAGACTCTGTAGAACTTCAGGATACATGCTCACAAACATGCTGCCTGCTAACTTCAAACTCTCCCTGAAGTAGACTGAAATGTTTGTCTCGGTGGATGAGAGCAAAATGCTCATCAGAAAATGCTTTTCTGACGTTTTCCTGAAACACCACCTAAGGGGGCTGATTGATTTTAACTTTTAATGAACAATATATGCACACAAACAAATTGTGAGGGCATGTCTGAGCGTTATGCAAGTGTTTGTGTGTTTCAAAAGGAGCCCAGGGGCTTTACAGGTTTTTAGACCACTGGGGGGGGCAGATGCCCAGATGTCAGGAGGCCTGTTGGACAAACTGCTTAGCACCCAAAGGCCCAGGGAACACAGACACTGCAGGGAATATAGGGCACAAACACATAAACACACACACACACAGTCTCTTACTCTGTCTCACACAGTCACATACACGCACTATAATATTTTAAAGCTTTGTACTCCAAAACCACATTTTGTTCAGACATTAGCCACAGAGCGCACTTAATGAATTCAGTGTTAAGCCTTGTACTCCAGACCGAGGGACTAAAAACACAGTGTTCTGATGGACTTGACCCAAATCGCTGCCTGCTCAGCAGGAGCTCATTCGATTTGATTTCATTGAAAAGACAAGATGCAAAAAGCAAATAATATTCGTTTTAGACACATTCGAGCACACAGTGAGGCACAGGTTGGTAAACCAACACACTTCACATGAAGCGGCCTGTGATGGGCACGGCCAGTTGTTGTGTTTGAAAAAAAAACAAAACACATTTTCACTGCATCAGTCTTAAAATACAGACTGAGTTATGAGGAAGTTTACTTCAGCTTCCTGTGATAAATTACCCTGATTTATGTTGCACCAGCAGACATGTTGTTACAGTTTTGTGTTTCAAATGTACATTATTCAAGCAAAACTGTCCAAAATGAATAATGAAAGTGGCGGTAGATTGAATGACCAGGAAATGATGATGAGGAGATTATCTGTTACAGCTAAGCAGGTTTATGGCTCGCGGGATAGATGAGAACTTAAATCTCTTTGTAGCGTGCAACAGTTTTCTCCTTTAACAGCAGGATGCTGGGCAGAGCAAGTCAAGAACTGGCATTTAAAATGAAACTAAAAATATTTGATTTTGGAAATATGAATTAAAACTGAAAATATTTTACTGTTCAATTAAAGCAAGGCTGGCCTGGGTAAGAGTCCTCGCAATGCCTACAGTGGGAATACAACTGTATTAAAAAACTAATCATGCTAAAGGACTTAAAAAGTTCCTAACTTGGCTCTTAAGTATTGCAGACCCATTATAATACCAGGTCATCCCTTGACCTCCATACAGTAGAACCCACTTCCTTCCTCAGTCGATCTCTTTGCCTTTCTGTGTTCATCTTTTTGTGATGTTGTGGCTCTTGTATAACATCTGAGTTGCTGCTGTTTGGAGTTTTGTTTTACTTCTTTCTTTTCAAAACAGCTTCACTGCTCTGTGACCTCGCTGTGCTATCAAGGTTGTAATGATGAACAAACCAAACACCACCTGCTGCCAACTCACATTCAGAGCTTTCAATCAGCGAAAGACTGGGAGGCTTTTATTGTGAAGAAGCCGCCTCTCAAAACCTGTCGTCAACAAGCCGCAACATGATTTGATAATGATATTGTTTGGGTTTTAAAATTCATTTTTCATGAATGGATGATTATCAGGATCATTGGGGTATCGTAACTGTCCATTCATGTCGCAATATTTAGATTAGACAGGCAATTTTTTGTTATTAGCTTTTCTCTCTTCCCTCTCTGTCCTAAGTGCCTCCAACCTGACGAACACAGGCATATATAAGCGCTTCATACAGTAGCCCAGTGTTTCTCATACACTGATTTATTTTAGAATCATATTTCATTGTAGAGCTCCCCACAATGCATTTGCTCAGCCCCTCCTTGCCCCGCTGTCTTTCTCTGCTTATCAGACCACAAATGAGACAAGAATTAGCTATCTGTCCTGTTGTCCCGTGCTCTGGGTGAGGTGGAGGACACACTGTGAATGGAGCCTCTAGCTAGCTGCATAAACATGAACTTGAAATAGCCGCAGCAGTGAGCCTTTGGCTGTCAGGTTACCAGACAGCTTAACCATCAGCAACATTTTCACTCTCTGAAACGCTTCGCAGATACTGACATGTCTTTCATTTTGTTTATTTTCAGACTCTCTTTTAGACTCTTTTTTTTATAAGTCCATCTTCCTTTTTGGGTTGCTTTACAGTGTAAGCAGTTGTTGCCAGTGTTGAAATAGCAACTTTCTCTGCATTGAAATCAGGTTTTCACCCTCTGAAGGGATGTGCACATGCATATGCATTTGTAGTGCAGCCAATAGTAACATCCTCTCTCTCTGAAATGGCCTGTCATTGGCCAAAGTCTCCTGTCAAGTGCTAGATGTTCTACAGCCTAATAACAGAGCCAGGAGCAGGTGCAGATGTCTCTCTCTCAGACCACTTGAATTACTATATGCTGAAAGATTATTTCCCTGCGATAGTCTGGCGACCTGTCCAGGGTGTACTCCGCCTCTCGCCCAATGTCTGCTGGGATAGGCTCCAGCCCCCCCGCGACCCTCAAGAGGATAAGCGGTTAGAAAATGGATGGATGGATGGATGAAAGATTATTTAAGGATTTTTATCCCAGTGACCACAAAATAAAACTGCCTACCCCACCTTCCAATTTTGAAACAATTTCAGAAATATGGAAAAAATACAACACGCAAAAGAGTACATTTTCAGTTGTATACTTCTGTTTTGTTTAAGGCACTATGGTGGTATTTAATTGCAGATGGTTATTGTAGGGATCATTGTGATATCAAATAAAATCCTGCACTAGATTATGCACAGGAAACATAGTCACCATCAAATCTTTCAATATGTCTAGAAAAAGTCACCATCTACTCAGTATCAGTGTGTTTTAACTGCTCTGTTCATAGTTGAAACTCCTCCTGGTCAACAATAATAAAATACATGTCATTTATTTTTTGACGTTAAACTTATTTGTGTGAAATACCTCCATTCCATAATGTATTTATAGATATATAAAAGTAGGGATGAAATGGCCTGACTTTGGCTCAAAAGGAAAAAGAAAAAACAGGGTACTCTACATCTTGCCTCAGCTGACATATTACTCATCATGACCAATGATATTTTGTACAATCACTCCAACACTCACGAGGTGTTTGTTCACCTGCAATCAAACACAGTACATGTTGTGAAGATGCTAACGTGTGCTTCCTCCAGCCCATAAGTTGCCATGCATGTACTGTATATGTATTTGAACTATAGCTGGCTCTGTCCATATTCATCGTGTTGCTCCTTCACCTCATTTTACATACAGCACAGCCTGCTGCCGTGACAACTGTGGCCATGGAGACTTGTGGAGTATCCGAGGAGAACGCTCTCGACAGGAGAGAGAAAAGATGGAGAGAGGAGCAGGAAATTGAGAGAAAGAGGACAGGGGAGCGGTCACGAGGTGGCACAGGAGTGCGTGGAGAACAAGGAGTAGATAATGAGAGTAAGAAAGAAGGAGATGACAGAAGGAGGGAGAAGAGGAGAGGTTAAGACTGTAGGTGACGGACAGATGAGAGGGGAAAATGAGGACAGGATAAGAGAGGGAAGAATTAAAGAGGAGGAGAGAAGGATGGGTGAAATTAGAGCAGGAGGAAGGAGAGGAGAGGAGAATAAAGAGAGGAAGGATCAAGAGGAGAGATGAGTAAATAAGGGTAGAAGTGAAAGGAGGAGATGAACTTTTTTCTCTGTCTCTGATATGAACATGTTTAAACTCACTTAACTGCTAATTGAAGTAATGCTGATTCGAGCTGCTTTGATCAGCAGTAATTTGTGTGTGTGTGTGTGTGTGTGTGTGTGTGTGTGAGTGATCACTTACTTACACACTGATGAAGCCATGTCACCACACACATGACTGTTTATGTTTTGTAGCGAGGCAGATCTCTGCTGCCGCTGCAGTCGTCGATCTTAATACCAACTCTGGATTAGTGAGTATAGCTCTTGGTGGTCAGCCAGTACCAACGCCGCTGCTTTGACTGTGTTTGTGGCCATGTTCACTGTTTTGACATCAGGATTATGAATATCCACGACTAAAAATAGACACCAGCTAGAGTCGTATGGGCTTGATTGGAAAACCAGTAGAGAGAACAGGAAGGCACAAAGGCCGAACTCAGCTGCTGACCCATCAATACATGCTGTCTGGACTGATGCTGCCACAGAGCCAGAGGAGATAGAGAGGATTGGTGACAGAGAGTGGTCATCATTTGTTAATGTGAAGCTCCACAGTTGTGAGATAAATAACATGGATTCAAATACAGTGTCACAATGAAGCAATAATGATCACAAAACCTGTTTTCCCTTTTCATTTTGATGAATAAATAACAGAGGAAAAATACTATTTGTGAATACCTGTTAATGGTCAACTGTATACTCATCAATTTAAATCAATGCTATAGCAAGGAAATCATTACCTTAACAGTTTGGTTCCCTGTAAGATAAAAATCAAAATGTTTATATTTGATGTTATCTGCTGTTGTCCAGCAGGGGCTGAATCTACTCAACTTTGCAGCATTAACCAAAATCTAGCCTGAAATGTTCAGATGATTCAAACTGCAGGAATTATGAAGCGTATCACTCTGTTTTTATCAAAAACTGTGAAACAAATTAACCCTATTTTCTCCCACATTTTTCACTTAATTGATATCAAACACTCTTCACATCTTCAGACTGTCCTCCACAAAACACCCAGCCAGATTTTTTTAAATATCAAAAGTTGAACCCACAGTGCGTCAAAATGTTTTAGTGCAATAAACAGTGTAAACAGCAAGTTCTGGCAAGATAAATCTCTACAGTTGATGAGACAGATGAAAGAAAATTTTGATGTTATGGTAAAAGTAATGTCATAAATTTCAGAATTGTATTTCAAATGCTGAATTTTTGACAACATTTTTAATTCAATCCTCATGTTATATAAAGCAGTCAATGGAAATAAGAGCATCTTCAAACATCAGTTTGTCCCTAAAGCAACAATCAGTCTTTATAAAAATAGATCATAGGCATCTCTATGCTGCTCACATTTTTTTTTTTTTTTTTTTAGATTTTAAATCTTTATTGAACATATTGCACATCATGTACAATCAATTGCACATAGCATCCATCATGCAAATAGTCATTAACTATGCTGTTCACATGAAGTACAAAAAAAATCTGAATTTGGTCTTGATAACTGAATTTTTGTTACTAGTCTGAAATCTGCCTCTACATGCAACCCTGGTGAAAGTCACAGTCGTAGTCTGAAGCCAAGCTGTGACTTCTCACTTGGCAGGTAGTTTCATGAACAAGATCATGATTTGGCCCAGTGTCTCAGGTTGTGAGTTTGAGCCCTGGGTGATGCAGAGTAAAAAATCTGCTCAGGCACTGCGCTGTGTGGATTAGAGATTCATGATTTCTAAGATATTTTTAATTTTGTAAGTTTAAGTTATGGTAGTTAGTTTATCTGATGTACCCTCATGTATTTTTCATTTGTATTTTTCCTCTTCCTTTTCTGATCTTCCTTCTCCTTTCTTCCTCCTCCAAATGCCCGGCCCCAACTCAGTGCTGCTCAGAAGCTATAATTTGTCTTTGGTTAGTGGCTGTGATATAAGCATGATGAAACACTCAAATGTGTCCTTATAAAGAAAATATCAGGACAAAGGGCATTCTTCTTTTCATTTGTGGTGCTCTTCCACGACAATAACAACAACAGCAGAGAATCATTTTGACAGTCTGTTGTGGGATTAAACTATGACTCTGATCCTTACTATAGAGTATATGTCAGCCTTGTTTTTGATAATAAACCCACAGACAAAATCTCCTGTCCTCTGGTGACTCTGAGTGTTTTGATGTTCTGGTCTGATAAATCTACAAATCTCAATGTTTATCCATCAAGCGTTCATTTTAAGTGCCTCCTCCTGCTAAGGACAAAGATTTGAAGAGGAATATAGGGTGACTTATGTCGATGAGGTGTCACAATTTACAACAGATAGATTATTTCTGCAAGTACGTTTCAGCTGTAGTTTTGGCATTAGAGAAGAGCTTCATTTACACATTTCATCTTCCTGTAATGAGAAGCAGAATCACAGCAGCTAACAACCAGACCACCTAAAAATATCTTTCTCCTGAAAAGTTCTTCATTTCTAAAACCTTTGTGCCATAAGCAAAAAAGGGTACTTCAGTTTTTAAGTGGCTTCTCTTTGAGTCTTTAGTAACAAGTTCACATAACCTTTCTTTGACCACATCTTCCATGTGGGTTGAACTTTTCGTCACACTTGCCTCCCTGGCTTTGCTCATCTGCTTGCTGGATTAAACTCTGATGCCAGTGCCTGTGTACCTCAGGCTTAGTAGGTAATGAGTAAACAGATTGGATTTGACTCAATGAAATGTAAAACAGACTTGATAATATACTACATTCACCATCAATATACACATACATTTCCCCTCATGCACACTAAATGGCAAAACTTATCAGCTTAATAATTAGCGAGTAGCGAATTCTCTGTATTCATTACATCAGACATGATATCACAGGACAGACCTCGATATCCGGAGATGAGAGAGATGTGGAGATAGAAGGAGAGAGGCAGACTGAGGAACAGGGATGCCAAAGGGGGGAGAGACATGAGGGAAGCAGACATGCTGTAGAAGAGAGGCGGGATAATGACAATATAAATCACATCTCTATGTTACTCTACTTCTGTCCTACTGTGTGCTCCAAGACATAGTAGGATTATAGACAGGCTTCCTTCCTTCCCTGGTTCCTTCTTTCCTTTCTTGGAGGAACTGAACAGAAGGTAACACGGAGAAAGTGGCAAGTTGTCAGAAGGCTGCATGTAGATCTGGCATCAACCCAAAGGAGCACCAAGGTTATGCAGTTTACAACAGCTTTGGCAACTTTTTCTTGGGTGATTTTAAAACAATGCAGGTAGCTGCCAAGCAGGAAGACAGATATTCATAGCATAGTCTCATTTCTTGCATTCTGTACTTCCTGTAAGTCCTGAATGTGACAGGTTCTCTGTCCAACTTGCTTTTAAAGTATCAGGTTTGTCTTTTTGACATAGTGTATTTTATCCCATTATTGGATTGTGTTTAAAAATGGCTAAGAATCTTGAAATCTTTAAATGTGCAGCTCAGACCTGCAATAAACAGACAGGAGAGGTGATGATAATTAATGTCCCAATAAAGCATCCATAATATTCAGCGTATCCTCAATGGTTCGTATGATATCCTATGAAAATGCACACACAATGGTTTGTATATTGTTTGTATATCCTATCTGAATTAGCACCCCATAAATAAAATTACATGCTTGATGCAGAGTCACTGTGGTTAGGTTTAGGCAAAAAACATGGTAAGGCATCTTTAGATTTAGTTGATTGACGTTACTGTAGTGAGGTTTAGGAAAAGAAGCACGGTGAGGATGTACCTTTAAATGACTCAAAGTTCACTTAAAGATCACATGTGTCCAAACACCGCTCTCCTGGGGGAAAGTCCCCTGGTTTGTGACCCATTCACTACTCTTATTTGTCTTTACAGGGACGGCTTTGGATCGTGTCCTTTACTCTTGTCAGCACACTGGTCATGTGATTGCAGCCTTCCAAAATACGTAGGTCATACAGGAATTACTGGCACATGATTATGTGGGATATGTATGAGTTTTGGTTGCTTTAAGTGGGAAAATGTACCAACAGTGTGTGAGAGCAGTCTGTAATATTACCAGGTCAGCTTTTCCTCATAAACATATAAAGGCCTTTGCATACCAAGTTTGTATTTTTCGTAGTCCTTCATCCAATAAAAATGATTATGCACAGAAACATTTCACACTGAGCCCGATGTGTTTTATTGTTCTATTCCTTGTGAAAGTTTGCAACACGAAGCAAAATGTAAAGACACATTTCTTCCTTTGCTTCTCTCCACTGGAAGTATCTCCTTAGCTGTCGCCACTCCGTCTCTGTGGCTTGCATTTGAC
Source organism: Epinephelus moara (assembly GCF_006386435.1). NCBI lineage: Eukaryota > Metazoa > Chordata > Actinopteri > Perciformes > Serranidae > Epinephelus > Epinephelus moara. The sequence continues at coordinate 19,275,842 of NC_065521.1, read as the reverse complement.
ATTGTGACTAACGTTACCTGAGTTATGTAATGATCCTGTGCAGCTATTAAATTGCACTCTGCTGTAAGCATCATCAGTGCTCTTGTGCATTTTTGGATTGGCTAACATTAACCTTCTCTTTGTTGTGGAAGATTTCAAAAAGGACATTGCTTCCATGTACTTCTCTTTCTTTTCCTAAATGGCCCCCTGTCAGTTTCTGCCTTGTTCTCTCTAGTTGTGAGTGTATGTGTCCTGCAGGGTACGCCACATTTTCTTCACTGCTTCTTGGTCAAACAAGTCTCTAAAGACTTTTGGCAGATGCGGGAAACATAGAAAATCAATCTGTCCTGAAAACTTTAATGATGGACAGTTGGTGTGTAAACAACGTCAGGTTGTATTTATTTTCAAACGTACAACAATTTTCGATGAAAAAGTAAGACTTGGTGTGTAAAGATGTAAACATGTAGAGAGAGAAAGAGAGAGATGGACATACGAGTGAAGGAAACCTAATTCCTCTGTTTACAGTGTCCTCTATGAATGTGTGTGTGATGATAATCCTACTGTACCTTTTTCAAATTAAGAATTTTAAGACATACTAGAAACATACTGGAAATTCAGATGTGTGTAAAAAGGCTTTACATAATTTCCTGACACGACAGCTTCGTAGAAAACAGACACTGTAGATTTAAGGAAAACACTCCATTAGACTTCTTGTAAGAGTGAGACGCACTAATGGTGTAGATATTGGCAGCTCTTTTGTTCAGCCTGTGGTCGTGTTCTGGAGCAATCAGCATGAACATCCTCAGCCTCTCTGGCCCTCATTAATCTTATTAAGACCAATGGGAACACAGGCTAATAGGAGCTGATTAGTCTGCTTCTGGCCGCCTGGCTGATTCACCTACATGCACTCGTTCACATGCACATGGCCTCGCGCACACTAGCACACTGACAGAATCACACTGTCTTACACGTTCTCATATGAGCACACACCGACATCCACAAAAATATACTCATGAATAAACACTAGCAGGGACCGAGAAAGTTGGTCAGCAGATACAGAAAGAGAGGCAGAGCTGTGCTGCTCAGAGTCATCACTTGAAGGTGTTGAGGTGAAAATAGAAGCCTAGCTGGCAAACATCGAACTTCAGACTATAACTCAGTGCTTGACCATCAGAACCGTGTCTTTGCTCATCTGCTGAGTTATTAGGGTCAGGGTTAGGCTTCATCTCAACTAGCAACTATATTGATTTATGTTAAATGCTACCATTAACGTCACCTTATGTCGTATCTGTACTGGATGCATGGACTGCATGCTTCTCTGTGGAGATGCTGCAGCATTGATGTTGTGCTATTTTGGTAAGCTAGTTCGATTTTACAATAGATGCACTGCACAGGGTTTTCTTTTTGTTTCAGCTTGAAATGATCCCAAACTTTCGATACTTTATTTTGTTTTCTCTGTCTCATCTCTTCACTCCCAAGCTATTTTCTATGTCTTCCTCCATTTAGCAGTTTCATGCCATTAAATCACATCACCTGTCTACAGCGTAAGTGCATTGTGTGACGGTAATAATCAGACATGGGAAACATAATGTGTTGCATATATTTATGTGGATTTAACAATTCAAAGAGATTGATCAATGAGTTTTAGTTATCATTTTAGCCCCAATATTGAGTCAACATGGTTGTTTTTTTACGAAATGTTGTCTGATGTCACTGAATTTATGAATATCTGCCTTTTGCTGTGTGGAATGGTTTATGTGCTCTAGTTTTAGCCCTGTGAGCAGAAAAAAAATACCTGCGTTACCCTATAACTTAAAAAATGCAGTACATATGTATCCCATCATCTATTTCATTGTAGGATGATATTTTATAAAAGATAAATTGTCACTATCTATAACTACACTGATTGTGGACAGCCCATCTGGCATTATCCCTTACTTTGCAATACTAAAGTGTGCACTGGTCAGCATGTAGATACAGGTTCTGCAATTCTTTAGTATAAAAAATGTTTTGGTTGTATGGCAAACTATACAATACAAATCTGCGCATGCTCAAGTGCAAACATGCAATGTGCTCGACAAGGATGAGGATATACAGAGGTCAGAGTTCAATATAAAGAAGCTTTTTCAGTGTCCCTGTGTTGGACTACAGAGAGATGTTTTCCCAAGTGCAGAAGCCGGAATAATCAATAGCAGAGATGGTGAGGGTCCTACATAATCCTACTCATTCTTTATCTTCTGGTCCTCCAGAGTGGGAAGAATAAATCTCTGTAGAGCAGAAATGCCTCCATGTATTATTCTGATCTTTATCATCAGTTCATTCAAGGAGCTGCAGGATTTATTCATGCTTTGGAATCTACACTGAACTAAAATATAAACGCAGTATCTGGTGTGACCACCATTTGCCTCATGCAGTGCAACACATCTCCTAGAGTTGATCAGGTTGTTGATTGTGGCCTGTGGAATGTTGGTCCACTCCTCTTCAATGGCTGTGCAAAGTTGCTGGATATTGGCAGGAACTGGAACGCGCTGTCGTATACGCCGATCCAGAGCATCCCAAACATGCTCAATGGGTGACATGTCCGGTGAGTATGCTGGCCATGCAAGAACTGGGATGTTTTCAGCTTCCAGGAATTGTGTACAGATCCTTGCAACATGGGGCCGTGCATTATCATGCTGCAACATGAGGTGATGGTCGTGGATGAATGGCACAACAATGGGCCTCAGGATCTCGTCACGGTATCTCTGTGCATTCAAAATGCCATCAATAAAATGCACCTGTGTTCGTTGTCCATAACATACGCCTGCCCATACCATAACCCCACCGCCACCATGGGCCACTCGATCCACAACGTTGACATCAGCAAACCGCTCACCCACACGACGCCACACACGCTGTCTGCCATCTGCCCTGAACAGTGAAAACCGGGATTCATCCGTGAAGAGAACACCTCTCCAACGTGCCAGACGCCATCGAATGTGAGCATTTGCCCACTCAAGTCGGTTACGACGACGAACTGCAGTCAGGTCGAGACCCCGATGAGGACGACGAGCATGCAGATGAGCTTCCCTGAGACGGTTTCTGACAGTTTGTGCAGAAATTCTTTGGTTATGCAAACCGATTGTTGCAGCAGCTGTCCGGGTGGCTGGTCTCAGACGATCTTGGAGGTGAACATGCTGGATGTGGAGGTCCTGGGCTGGTGTGGTTACACGTGGTCTGCGGTTGTGAGGCCGGTTGGATGTACTGCCAAATTGTCTGAAACGCCTTTGGAGACGGCTTATGGTAGAGAAATGAACATTCAATTCATGGGCAACAGCTCTGGTGGACATTCCTGCAGTCAGCATGCCAATTGCACACTCCCTCAAAACTTGCGACATCTGTGGCATTGTGCTGTGTGATCAAACTGAACATTTTAGAGTGGCCTTTTATTGTGGCACACCTGTGCAATAATCATGCCGTCTAATCAGCATCTTGATATGCCACACCTTTGAGGTGGGATGAATTATCTCGGCAAAGGAGAAGTGCTCACTAACACAGATTTAGACAGATTTGTAAACAATATTTGAGGGAAATGGTCTTTTGTGTGTATAGAAAATGTTTTAGATCTTTGAGTTCAGCTCATGAAAAATGGGAACAAAAACAAAAGTCTTGCGTTTATATTTTTGTTCAGTGTAGTTCATGAGGGTTCTGATTCTGCGTGTGTGCATGTGTGTGTCATCAACTTGTTTGCTGATCAGTGTGGTTAAAAAAATAAAGTTTTGTTTTAAAAAAGTTCTTAAAAAAGCAACTTCCTGTTTACATCATGTGATTCAGGCTGACATCACTGCTGAAACAGAGCATTATGGGATGCCACAGTAACTGTTTGGTGGAGGGATGACCAGGGTTAGACTAAACACACACACACAAACATGGAGCCACATGGCATTGAGTGTTATGTCAGCTCTTGTTAACATCAATGATGGTAGTGACATCGAGTGACCCTGCATCTGCTGTGTGTGTGTATGTGCACGCATGTGTGTGTTTGTGTGTATGCACGCATTTGTGTGTGTGTGTGTTTAAATTGATCAGAGAGAAGGGCTGGCCTGGCACCACCATCATGCCTGACCTGCCTAATAGATCAGCTGGGAGCATCGCGCGCACACACACACACACACACACACACACACACACACACACACACACACAGTAAATAAAGTGTCAGCACAGAAGACATCTACTTCACTTTTTCATTGCACAGCTGTTGACAACAGTATGATAATCATCTGTGAGTCCTGAGTGATGAGGAGAGGACAGACGGTTGTCAAAGAGGTATCACATCCCCTATTTAGTGTAAATGAGCTGTTAGCATCTGGCAGACAGTACAGGGTGCCATCCCTCCAAATCAGCTGGGCTTGTAGATCATTTGTGCCAATCAGAACCTACCTGGGTTTCTTTATAATGAAGTGTGCTGTGTAAATTAAGATGCCTTTCCAGTATTGCACTACTGAACAAGCTGTGAAACAAACATAACCGAGACTCTTACGATATGTAGAGCACTTCAATGATACATGGTGAAGAGGTCTAATGATGAGGTGTTCTGTTGTTGACGTTTGCTTTTGGTGCTGGTGTTGTTGTCGGAGGTATTACAGTTGCACTGCTGTAAGGTACACGATGGATTTCCCAAAGGACTAATAAATATATCTAAATCTCTGTAACCCTGCACCTGTCACCTCCTGTCACTCATTCCCACACTCTCTCCGGATACCGTGGTCCTGCCAAATTATTTGCAACCTCAGGTAACTTGTCACTTACTATGCGACTGAAAGTAGGTCATACTGTGAAAATATTTGTTTATGGTTGCTGTTCTCAGAACAGGCCGCACTGTTGATCTGGACAAGTTGGCTTTGCTTAAAAATATTGATACAACCGATCACAGAAAAACAAATTCATTGGAGTGAAACTGACGTGAACACCAATAGTTTGGCATGAAAAGCCAAATTAATTGTACTGAAAGTCTGTGGTAAATCAACAGCATTAATAGCAGTAACACACATTGACAGACAAACACATTGTTGGTGACACACAAGACATTTCCATCCTAAAATAAACAAACAAACAAAAACACACACTCTGAAGCTGATTTTGGATTCTTGGTGTCAGCTCACCTCAACCCAGGTTCAGCCTGTTGGATAAAGTTCAAATGTTTTTGAATTACTTTGGATAAATTGGGCCAGACAGGAGGCACACTGCCTGAGGAGGGTTCTTGAGTTCATCCATGGCAACACAGCCCTGCTGTTCCCTGCATCTAGAATTTGTACTGCTCTAATTTACATTTATGCAATGTTTTTTTCATTAGATTTAGGTTAATTTAGCCAATGTACTGGGAAAACATCGTCTAGACGTGGCATTATTTTGAATATGGTGCCAACCTTTGTGTTACTTTGTCAGTAGCGATGTAATGAATTGATATATTAATATGTATTCTTTAGAAAATGACTGATAAAATGAAATTTTTTTAAGTATCCTTAGTGCTTAGATTCTATCAAATCTCAGGTTCTTGCAGCTCAAACAAAAGTTTTATTTCAAGGTGTTTAAGATGAGTTTTTATTTTAATGTCATTCATTATTCCCATGTGCTAACACTTTATAATGTCACCTTGGCATACATATTCATAAATGTACGTAGTGGATGCTGTAGGTGCTGATACTTTTAAAATCTGATGTAGTGGTTTACATGTGTTCCTTACTGAGCTGCAAACTAAGTCAAAGAGATGTCTGTAGAGGCAGCCCCTGTGTGCATCTGTTGAATATATACAGTGGTGCGTCATTTTATGCATGTGCTGTGTGTGTTCACTTCTGTGTTTTAATGTGAGTGTGTCTGTCATTTTGATGCGTGACAGCCTCAGCTTCAGTGAGTCAGTCGTTCAGCCTGCCTGACTCATGGTCCTGTTCAAGATTAACACGTTTGTACTTCCATGCTTGCGAGGATCCTTGTTGACACACTGTGCTCTTTCGCTCTGTGCTTACATGCCTAGCCTTGACACTGACCTTAAACTTAATCTAAACCTAATCTTGAGACTGATGGGAGGGAAGGATGGAGGAAGTGGCAGGGTCTCCTCTTTCTTCAGGCTAACCGCAAAGTTACTGAGAAGGGCAAAATGACTTAGAGGGCGAATAAAAGTGTGCACAATCTTCATTAATAATCAATGGATCAAGCAATTTCTAAATTGCTTCTGATAATCACATTAGATACTTCCAACTTGTACAAAATGTAGTCACAGTGATATTGTATAAGTATAGTGTCTTAATGAGTCTTAGGTTATAAGAGGGCCTAATACATGTGGCTCAAAGCAAGCATCAAACCCATCTGGTGAACATGCTGGTTTATTCAGCTCACAATGTGCAATGGCTCTGGTAACAAGTCATTAGGATGCAGATAATAAAATGAGGGTAGAGTGATCCTGGTGGATTTATGAGATGATACTCTATATCGATTTGCACATTGTGGTCACGAACAAATATTTTGCACAATTGTGGAATACAGGAAATCATGCTGCATAATTCATATGGAGGGTTCAGCACTCATCAGCTGCTCATCATCACAACACGAATAATGTTTTCGAGAGAGAAATAAACCTTTTAAATTTGCAATTGTTCTCTAAGAGGTTGTGCAACTAAGGAGGCACTGAAGCTGCTCAGGTTGCTTAAAAAATATGTTATAATTTAGCATTGTCAGATGCTCTGTGTGGCCACTTTGTGTGACTTACAGTTTTTGTGTTTTAGAGAGATGAGAGAGGAAGAAGACTGAGGAAGGAATAGCATTTTACCCCAAATCAGAAATACAGATTTCCCCTCTTATCTGTAGTGCTGTTTATGAGTTTAGATTGTTCTGATATGAGTCTGAGGCTGGGACAGTTTGACAGTCTGATGTCAATGGTTGGGCCTAATTATGGTTTGCAAAAGAAAGTAGTTGAGGCAGCAGTTTGTTCAGATACGTCTTGCAGCTTGCCTAGGGCGACATCAAAAGTGGGCTAAAGTTAGCTTTACACAAACCATGCACTCTGCCACCTGTTGTCATCGCCACCACAGAAGGCCCTCGTTTCAGTTTATTTAATTGGACAATGGGAAAAATGGGAAAAATGGCAATGACATTGAGTGTCTTTTTTGCTTCTGATTTTTCTCAGCTCGAGGTTTTCATGGCACTTCTGCAAAAATGTGAGGTGCATAAAGCAGAAAAATGCCAGGTGCTTCACTCTCATTTAAAACCATTACAATAAGCTGCCCCAGGCTGCCACAACACGGCCTGTCTTACTGCTCTCAGCCAAGGAAACATCATGTTAAGTTAATATAAATATGGCATGAAAAGAAATAGTTGTCAGCTGTTTGCTAACATGTTACTTTTATGTTACTTCTCCATAATATAATAATTGTGAGGAGTAAGTGTTTCTTTTTCTATTTCTATGGACTGCATTGGATACATTTTCATTTTATATTTAATTTAATTTTATTCCATTGCTGTCAAAAAAGTGCCTTTGTGTGTTTAAGCTACGTATAATAAATGTTCTCTAAATGCCACATTACTGTACAAATCATTGCACTGTGTTATCCATGGAAGAGAGCGAAACTAATCCTGAATCAGACAGACACAGTCACATTCAGATAATTAATTAGTTGGTCATGTGTGGTGGGACAGCGCAGAGAATGAACTTGTTAGTATAACTGCAAAGATTCACACAACATAATGTGGCGCTTACAGAGTACAGCCAAATCACCACTGCTGCTACCAGATTCTGCTGTTGGAGAGCACAGTAATATATTCTTACCATTCCTATCATTTTACAGTCGGATGCAGAGTGTAGAGCACAGTATCCACACAAACAACAGCGATGAAATGCAGTCTCATTCACTAACCCTGCGATAAAACAAAGATTATAAAAGCACACAAGCCTGAGGAGGAATTTGGTGTTTTTTCCCCTTTTAGCCACAACTGTGTTTATATTTATATCCAGTTAGATAGATTTCTTTTTGAGTTCAACAAGGGTTCACAAACAGATTATCAGTGAGCTGATGGATGATAAACTGCTCTATTTCAGATTTCCTGTTTCTATGTGTGTCACTGATGGTCTTTCCTGCTGTCTGTCTCGTTTTCATCTGTCCCTCTTTTCTTTTTATCCGTTACCTCTTTACATTCTATCCTCTTTTTTTTGGTTTCATAATCTGTTCCTCATCTTTCTCACCTCTTTTTCTACTTCTTTACCCCTTTATTTTTCTCCTCTGCCCTGCGATTTAGTTACTCTAATCCTTTATTTCTTCATCAAATGATTGCTTGCAGTTTTCCAAGCCACAAAATAATTCCATAATGGATTACTATATTTCTCCTCCGTCATAAATAAACTCTCCTGTGCAAACTCTTCATTTATTCAGTCTACATTTTCTCCTGATGAAAGACGTGTGGCTCAGGTGTTAACTCATAATTTTGTAACATCTCAAACTCAGTATTAGGGTATCAGAAAATAGATGGCTCTGTGTTGTTGCTCTTTAAGATTGCAAGTTATTAACATGAGTTGAGTTTTGACTCTGCTTTGCCAGACACACATCTACAATCAGTGAATGTTACCATGACTCGCCTCCTCTCCAAACTAATGGACATCAGTAACAGCTACTGTGCATGTATTGTGATAAAATCGGACATTTATTTATTCCGAAAATAACATGGTTCGACAGTTAAAGAGATGTTTCCAGAACAGCTGTCATGTTTTTCTGATGAAACAGGGTGGAAAAAGTAAAGTAAGACTTAGTAATCCCGGCAAGCTGTGTATTTGTCCAGTGGGAATGACTCATGCGTGAGTGCAGGAAAGACCTGTCATCTATCGTACAGCTCACTCTCAAAAGAGGTGAATGTGGTTTAGCCTGTCTAATAGGTCGATCAATAAAGCCATGATGATAGAGGATAAGGATAAATCTCTTCATTTTAACAGCACGACTCTGAATGTTTTTAACCCAGACTGAACGAAAACATACTCTACAGTCTCTGTGTATCTGGAAACATCACATCAGTAGGACATTTTGTTTGTCCTCTGTACAGAGACTGTGAGCTCTCTTGGCTTCGGCAACCAAAATTTCTTGTCCAGCTCCCAAAAGAGGGGATTTGGGAGCTTACAGGACGCACTGCTCCTCCTTAAATCAATTAAGCTGCTGCGTTTTCCCCCTGCTTTGTGTGCCTGTGTTGTACTGTGGTTAGTAAAGACATCTTAAAGCCGTGGAAGGTAAAGTTTAAGGGGAAGATAGACAGATGCCCCTAGTGGTCCCTCCTTCACTACATATACTGTATGTACCTAGTGGAAACTACCTGGAAGAATAGCTCTCTTAAATGACTTCATTTAGCACCTCATTTAGGTACTTTGGGATTACCACTCACTGCCATGTTGGTAGTCGTTGAAGCCAGTGAATCCAAATTTGGGCAACGTGGGTGGAACCTGAGTCGGGCTGTGGTTGAGTGAGGCGAAGACCTTTTTAGACGTAAACACACCCCCAAACATGTTTGTTCCTTTAAGGCTAAATATGTTTGTTAAGGAGAAATGATTTTTAAAATCACCATCAGCACACTTAACAAGAATTTAAATCAGCTTTTAAGACCCTAAATAATTAAAAAATGCACTGAAACTATATTGAAACACCATGTGAACCTATAACAACCTACCTGAAGGATCTTTAACTCAGCTCACTCTCCTTTTATGTGCACTGCTCAGATTTTAAGACATTTGGTGGCTTTTATGATGTATTATTGTAAAAAATATCCAAGTCAAAGGACTGAGCAGCTTTCACTGGTGTGCATCAAACTCCTATTTATCCGACCAGGTATGCTGTACCAGAGGCGGTTGTCTTGAGTATCCCAACTTCAAGTCTCTGCCCACACACGATACAAGCCTGATTTCCATGGCAACCCTATCCCTATCACAGCTGTATTATAAGCACAGGAGGAGATTACCATGATGCACCACTAGTGTGATGTCTTCACTGGGCTACAACACACAAAAACAGTTGGAAACAGGGGTGCAAGTTTGATTTCAAAGGCAGGGGGACAAAGCCGTGGTATAATGGCAGTGTACCATGACCTCTCATAACCTATTGCTTTGTTCTTTAATTTAAAATTCACTCACCTGTCCACTCTCTACATGCAGTCCCTGAGCCTATTACCTGTTGGGGCAGCAGTTCCTGCTGAGTTAAAGACACAATAAATGATTTCCAAAGAATGAAATTACTTGCATGAATGTGTTGAGTGAACAAGCATTGTGGTGGACTGACTGTGCTTGTTTGAAGTAACAAAAAATAACAGCATTCAGCGCTGCCATTTCCTTTCACTAGCTATTTTGAAGACAATTACAAAGTGATATTAATATTCCAACATGATCTCACTATGAATATTCAGAAAGCAACAATAGCTAACTGAATATAGATTGATAACTTACACTTGATAACTTATGTCTTATACATCTTCTGTAATTTTGGGGGTTTGGACATTTATAATTTTTTTACTAATCTTCTGGCTGGCTGTTTGAATAGGGGCGTGGGTAGAGGGAACTTGAGCTGGCGCTGTATCCGCATGGTCCTAGTGCGTGCAGTTTCTCCTGTTTTGTTTTGTTTGTTTGTTTGTTTTTTATGTTAGCTTTTGGACTGTAAAAGTAGAGTGCTCCAATATGTACAACTTTAAAGGAGCTATATGTAAGAAATCTAAAGCAAATAGTCGTAAAATCCTCCTAATATGTCACAGAGACTAAGGAATAATGTTCATATAACATACTGATCTCACCGACAACAATAGTACAGCCAGAATATTCGCATTTAAAAAAATTTTTTACGGTCCGCAAATCATGTTTATGTTTTGAATTTGTGTTTTGGCCTGTTGCGCCACCCACCGCCATCTACCAGCCATGCAGTCAGTAGAGTCTCAGCATCAGTTACAGTTACGACTGAGCTACAGCAGCACAGCAAGCAGCATTAGCAGTGTCCCAGTACATAGCATTAGCAGCCTCCTCAGCTGTATCCCGGCAGCAGCATTAGCAGTGTCCCGGTACATAGCATTAGCAGCTGGCTCCTCCTCAGCTGTATCCCGGCAGCAGCATTAGCAGCAGAGAAGCCGGACTTGCTTGAACGGTCCGCTGGAAAACCGAAGATCAAGGACGCGGCAACACGGCCCTGCCACGGCAGCCGCCCGTGGGCAAACATATCAGTCTCCAGCGTGCTACTGTCCAGCAACCTCAAATCTGTAGGGGAGGGGGGGCGGACACGACTCGCGGCAGTATTTTGAATTTGAGTGCAGTAACCGTTTTGGCCACATTCTTACATACAGCGCCTTTAACAGTTTTATTTATCCTTTTGGGAAACTGTTTACATGACAGAAAACCAAACCCAACCAAACCCAACAGCTTTCTAGCTTCATAGTATACCAGTATGGGCTTTGAATTTCCCAGTCTCCTCCCCATTTCTGACAGAACAAAAGGTTGACAGGGTGCGGGTGCCACTTGTCATCTCTCTCTTTACACCTCCTGGTCAGCACTCAACCCCTCTCTAATTCTGTCACTCAGCACCACGTGTTACTCTAACACTCTTACACTCACTTACTATCCAGGAACCAACTGGAGAAGTGAGAAATATAAGGGATTTAATATTTATTATGTAACATCATGCCATGTGTATTAAAGCTATCATGAGGTATGTAACAGGGCAGAGGGTAAAGACTATTACTCGCCTATATTTATTAAATCCACTCTGCTGTACCCTGCAGGGAGGAGGGGAGCGCAAAACTAAACTGTGGGTTTCAAATTTGTTGCAGATGGGTCTACATTTAGTTTGCTGAATTAGAGAAATGGCAGGACTGAGATGTTTAAAACAGTGGATACACTGGGGCATTTAGGAACGGGTTTAATGATTGTAAATGTGAGTAAAATCAAACTCAGTCTGGTCTGCAGATTTTTAAACTTTTATGCAGCCCTTCAAAGTACATCTTACATCTTATATAAGCAGGCCAACACGCTGTCTCAAGATTTTGAAAGCAATGTGTGAATACATACATTTTTCAAATACCTCTTTTTCTCTGTGGGTTATTTTTTTTAACCCCTAACAGTTTTGTTAGCTGTTCGTGTAATTGCTTACTCCCCCGTGTGCATTCTTTCTATTGTGTGTGTGTGTGTTAGTTCAGTATGTAAGGTCATGTGACCGCTCTTAATGGTGGTCTCTATTGTCCTGCAGTAATCTCCATTCTTCAGACACAGCCTTGTTGATTATAAGCCTTACTCCCGGCTGGGTCACAGCCTGAATGCAGTTGACTGAGCTTCACACATACACACACATACGCACACGTACGCACGCACTCTTTGTCAGCTGTTCACTGAGCAGAGGAGCGGACATTTCAGACCTATGTAAACAGCAGGAGGATGGAACAAGAATGTTGAATCGGATGGAGGCAGGTGTGTGTTCATGTGTGCTTCGGAGGCTCTTATCAGTGTTAAACAGTCGTGGTGCTTGTTGACCTTAACAGGTCATCACCTGGCTATTGTAATGGCACACCACTCAGCTTACGCCAGTTAACAATTAGGAGTTGGACAAAGACATGGTCATTGTCGAAAAATCAATATTTGCATGTCAGGTGAGTCGTTCGTCTGAAGCATCTGGGCTATTCTGCAGTATGAAAGCACCAAAGCAGTGATTTTGCATATTTTGACACATTTACTAAGAATCAAGAATATTTTACGGTATACTGCTGAATATTTTGCAAACCATGATATAATTGTAACTGTTTTGAGGGAACTCAATACAGTCAGTGGTTTTTAAATCAGTTTGGACTTTAACTGCAATACTGCTCATACAGCAGTGAGGCAGTATTTGGCTCAGGAACATTTTTGCCAGAGGAAAAGTCAGCAGATCATTAATCAGACTGATCGGATGTAGACTGTAGGTATAAACCTGCCAATGCCCGGCAATTTTGGCTGGCATTCTCTCCCCATCTAATATCTGTGTGTTACTGGTTTCAACAACCTCAGAGCCAACAACATACACACTGAAAATGGCAAGTTTTGATGAAGATCTCAATTGTGCAATAAGGCCTGTCTGCCTTGTTCCTTTGCTGAATTGTTGTAAAGGTCTAGAATGAATGAAACTACTTGTGAATTCACCTTGGAAAAGCCCTCCATCTTGCTCCATCCATACTCCATCTTGCAGGACTCTCCTGCCCGATGTTGATCCATTTTCTGATGCCGGCAGTCTAGTTGATTTGCCACATCTTTTAACCCTGGTGCATGTGCCAGTGACATTGACTTCACTAATGAACCAGTCTTTTCCACTTTACACAAGGTTCTGTGATATCATTGTTCTAAAGTTCTCCAATACAGCTAGCTCATGATCTTTAGTTTAAACAGGTCAAGTGAGTTCCTCCAGAACTAAAGTAGGGTCAGACTTCACCCCCAGGACACCAATTATTAAATTATGTTTGTGTTTTTATCAGTAAAAGTTTAATCACACAGTGGCGTATGTCTGGTAGGCCTGCTGTTGTTTTGTGGTGTTCAACTTTAGCAGAGAATTGGCCATTTTAATGACAGTGCTCACCTCCCCATGTGCAAATGATCCTCCAGAACATGCCCGGGACACTATTTTGCAAGGGCACCATCGCTGCATCCTGAGCTTAGCACCACTCAAGACGATTGTGACTGGTGTAAAGAAACAAGCCAAGAGTGTTTTCCCCCTACAGCTGAATGATAATGTGTGATTCCAGACCATTCTTTATTGCTGACTACACGAGACCAGTGGATCAACAAATCCAGTTGGATGTTGTGAAAACCATAAATGTCTGTAGAAATTTTCATTGCAATTCATCAAATAGTGGACGAGATATTTCAGTTGAAATATGAAATATGAAACCTATATCTGTAGTAATTTAGGTTTGTGACTAAGCACCAGGAAAAAACCCACAAATTTCAACCTCATGACTGGAAAAAGTCAGAGGATCACCAGTTTAGTTGGATGCATCCTCTTGGGACCATGCATGTTTGTACAAAATCTGTGGACCAAAGTTTTGAACCAACATTGCCAGTTCTAGAGCTATAGTGCTAGCATGGTTAGAAATGTTTGCACATTTGATGTTCATTGTCATGGATTATACCAGTGGTTCCCAACTGGTCCAGCCACAGGGTCCAGATTTGTCTTTAGTTGTTAGTTCAAGGTCCACACAGTTTAATACAGTCAGCGTCATACTTGCGTTTGGCCATGTCGTCGAGCTAGTTTCCTGTCTCTGTCAAATGGGTGTCTGTTATTCACTCACTATATAGCAAGAAACACCACTTCAAAATATAAACTGTGTACCGGAAATTTACTGTTCTTAAAGATGTGTTTTTGAATGGACCGGTGACCCACTTTTGGACTGTGACCCATTAGTTGAGAACCACTGGAGTATACAACTCAAGCAAGTGAAAAGAGCAAATTGATTTTCAAATTTTACAGAAATCAAATCAAATCTAGTGGTTGCCTTAAAAGAAAATACATTCCAAAATCTAACTTTGACTGCAGGCAGTGATAAACAGTCAGGATTTGAATAAAGTATGCAGTACACGCGATGGTGTTTCAACAATGGCTGCTGTTTAATTACACATCCTAACTGGCTAAGTCGCCATTGCCAGGAGCGTCTATAATCCCTGTGTGAAACTGTCTGTCTGGTTGGCTTGCTGCCTTTCAGAAGTGTGTGTACTACCGCAGGTCTCTTGCCTGTGTGTGTGGGTGTGAAGTCTGAGTGCGCGTGTAACTGTTGTCGTCAGTGTCTTTCAGTGGGCATGAATGTGTCTGTGCGAGTCTTTGTGCGCACTGTCCGTGTGGACCTTCTGTGTTTGTGTCCTTTAAATCAAGAGAAGTGCTTAGCTTAATGGGCCTTAAAACCTGCCGACTCACTAACCTTTCGCATCGAGGGAGACGGAGTGAGAGGGAGAGAGACGTGCAGGGAGAGAAAGAGAGTGAGTTTGTGTGGGAGAGACAGAGAGAGAGAAAGGGAGAGAAAAACGATACGTAGGAGAGTGAAAGGTGTTTCTGTGAGAGAGAAAGAAAGTGGAGGTGAGAAAGTGAAATAATGTGTAAGCTCAATAAATAGATGTGTGTGGATATGTCCAAATTCAGGGACCTGTTTCTGTTACCAGACACAGTGTTGCCATGGAAACATGCTGATGATGCAGCAGGATATACAGTATGACTGAAGAGTTTTCATCTCTTGGATGATGTTTTTGTTTGGCCCTGAAATATATTTTTCTGGGAACATTTTCGCTGCTTATTTGGTCATTGCTTTGATATTTCCTAGAGATCATCTGTCAGTCAAACAGTGGCGGTAGCACTTTTGAGTTTCTTTGTCTGTTCATCCACTGTGACCATCGCTGCTCATGCTGAGTGCCCAGTTTATTCCAAACTAGGAGTGTAAAATGCATCACTTGCTGTGCTGTGTTTATGACTAGGGTTGCCGCCGGTATGCATCATAAAATGGTCCAAGGCAGGAGGGCTATAATTTCATACCGGTCTTCTCCACCCACATCCCTCCATAAAAGGCCAGTGTTTGACATGTTCCACAATGCTGCTGCTGGATGAAAACCTTGAGCTCTCAAAAGATGTTTTATTAGCTGTATCTGTTCTTACAAAATGAACTTCTTGTTTCAGTTTTTTTCCCTGAATGCCACACTTTGACCATGAAACTTGTTCAAACAATAAAAAACAATTCACATTTTTAGATCAAGAAAAACAACAACATGAAAATCACATGTTTTGTGTCCTTCCAGCATAAGTGAATAACTTTGACTTTAAGATGCATATCACATCATAAAGGAACAGTGTATAAGATTTATGGGGATTTAGTGGAATAGTGATGAGGATTGCAACCAGCTAAAACTTCTCATGGTTAAATTTCCTTCAGTGTTCATTGTTGAGGAGGTTTTTGCCCGGAGCTGAATTATCCTCAGAGAGCTCCTCCTCTCCAAAACAAACAGACCACGTGATTAAAACTGGTAAGAACACTGAAGAAAGCAGTTTCATGTGACAAATCAGTGATTCTCCTACGTTGTTTGACTCGTCATAGACAGGACGCCAGCACCTGCTAGTGTGTGCTCGCCTATTTTCTCTGATAACTTAAGATCCAGACGTTTGGGAGATTTTCACTAAAAGCCGAATTATGTCCGTAAAAGTCTCTTCCTGTCCAAAACAGACCCGCTCATTTAAACAGGTAAAAACACTGAATAAAGCAGTTTCCCGTTACAAAGTCAGTGTTTTTCTGACGCTATTGTTGCGTAGGGGCTGCTAACTATGGTGGCCTCTGGTTTGTCCGTTCTGGGCTACCATAGAAACATGGCGGAGCAATGTGGTGATCTCTGTGGATGAGGACCTCGGGCCGGTTGAACAAAGCACTTTAAGTTTGCTCATTAAATATGACACTTAAGGTTTAGTTTTTCTTTAGTTGAGGAAATTGCTTAAGGGTGTTGCACAGAATCTCTTAAAAGGTTTCTTTAGTCAAGGAAAGACGTTAAGACATTTACTGCACTGACAGAGATTTTACAACAGTAAAACTGTACTGTTTCCATTGAGACCATTTGTTTGCTTGCACTTGCCCTTGTGACAGCCTGCCTGTTATTGCTATCTCATCCTTCTCTTGGGACAGAAACTTCACTACAGTGTTCAGCAGACGTATGGGGGTGTTTGAAACTCGGTGAATGATGCGGCACACCATTGACTTGTGTCTCACCAATAACTGATCAGAAAGATTCTGTTGCATTAAACCGCAATGCAATCATTAATTGTAATGGAGACAAGCACTTATTACTTATCATTAAGGGTCTTCTCGGGATTCCTTCATTTTCCTCATTTATCGCCATAAACTAAGCCATGTTTCGGTGAAGATGTACTCAGAGATACCTTATGTTTTTTCCTCTGTGTAACAGTTTAACAAACTTTTAAGCAATTCCCAAAGTATGAGACTGAGATAAGGAGAAAAACTTAAGGAGACCCTAAAGAGAAGACTTAAGAATGTTTTTTGCAGCTGATTTTTTTAAGGAAACCTTAATTCAGATGTAAAGGAAAATCTTAACTGCTCTTCATGTAGATATAAACATCTCATTTTAAGATGATGAAAAGACAGCTGTTCTTATTTTAAGATAAGATAAAATATACGTTTATTGATCCCACAATTGAGAAATTCCAGTGTTACAGCAGTCAAGGAGGAAGAGTCAGATTAAAAATTTCAAAATTTAAACTTAAAAACTTAAAAACGAGGCATTTTCAGGTGATACACTAAAGAAAACATACTTATCATATTTCATTTCTGCCAATATATCCCCCTTAAATCGCACACACTGGAGCTTTAACAAGAGAGACTGTTGAATTGCATATTTATGAATAGTTTTACCCTCAGGGCTGAAACAGAAAATCACATTTTTTTCCTCTTATAATCATTTTTCCATTTTCCATAGAGATCTGCAATAGTTTGTGGTGAGATGAGCAGCAAGCTTGAGGTCTACCTCTTATAAATTATTATTTTCTTTAACAAATAAATGGTTGCATATAGATCTTGCTGTTGAATTGGAAACCTGGACCAAATCAATGTCATATTAAGGCTCCTACTCACAAAATGGGACATGACACACAAACAGTATAACTACAGCCAGACATTCACTACACCCACTCATGAGATTCACTTGCATCCTTGCATGTAGATTTCAGATCTTAAAAAATCATATTTTATCTCTCTTCCCTTTGAGTTCAGTCCTGTATTGATGCAGCTGTTCTTGCTACATGAAGCTTTTTTGTTACACACATTAAGGATAACATGTGCACAGATGCAGATACATACAAACTTATTTTACCAGGCTGAACTGGCTCACAGACAATTGTTTCATTTAATTGCTTTTCAGTATTACAGTCAGTGTGTACTGTAGAGGTGACGTGCAAATCAAATCTCACTGGAGATATGTCTGTACAGTGGCCAAACCAGGCTTTAGTTTTATCTTAAATGTAGGTTTTTGCAACAGGACTGGCATGAAACTGGGTATTGTGGCAAAGCAAAGTGTGAGTGTGTCTTAGATATAAGGAATGCATTTCTAGACACTATCACATTTTGCTGGATCTGTGGTTTTGCTGTAAGTCAGCAGGAGGCTGTGGTGCTGATCAAAGTCAAGTCGAAGATACATTTCTGCTTGCTTTGTTTGCCATGCCAACTTTTGTGGTAACAAAGGAAAATGTTGTTGTTGTGCCTTATACCTGTTTGCCTCGTTGCCGCTTATTTTTGCAAGCCCCATGCACATTATTTTGCCCACAGTGAATTTCATTGTTAAAGTTTGGGAAAACTTAAATAACTAAACTTTTTCGTGTTTGTTCTCCTCTCTCTTTTCCTTCCTCCCTCTCCCCCTGCCTCTCTCTATACAGGAAACAGTAGAATATGCCTTCCTGATCATTTTCACTATAGAGACATTTCTGAAGATTATTGCCTACGGCCTGGTCATGCACCAAAACTCCTACGTTAGAAACGGCTGGAACATGCTGGACTTTGTCATCGTCATAGTGGGGTGAGTTGATAGGTAGCACATAAAGTGTACCTGCAAACACACACAGTCAAACGCATGAACACATACACATTGTTTCTTGGACACACATAAGTTTAAACCTTACACACTATCACTCATACAGTCCCTCAAGTTCTTTGACAAACACATATGAATTGCACATGTATCTTAACATTTAGCTGTCCATCATTTGCGTGACTCACCAGCTTATCAATCTCCTCATGTCCAGTAGCGAGACAGCAGTGATGTTTCAGTACATGCTCACATGGGTACATGTGCACACATACGCATGCACACACATGACCTTGTTAAGAGTGATTTTTTATCAGTAGACCACCTGGCCTCTGTAGGACATCTATGTAAACTGTGATGAGGTGTGAAACACTAAAGGTAAATATGCACAGACATACAGGACACACACACATAAAGCATGTGTATGAGCACACACTTGCACACAGATGCATGTAACATATACACATGGCTTTTGTTTTTTGCTTTCAGTTTCTTGATTGTATTTATTTTGCTCTATTTTATGGCATCTTGGTCACTGCCTCCTTTCCTCTTTGCTTCTCCTCTACCTCTCTCCTCCCCATCAGGTTGTTCAGTGTGGTTCTGGAGATGATAACCAAAGACGCTGACTCTGGTGGCCAGTCTGGAGGCAAACCTGGAGGGTTTGATGTCAAGGCCCTCCGAGCCTTTCGCGTGCTACGACCCCTTCGCCTTGTCTCTGGAGTTCCTAGTGAGTAAACACCATAGACATATTGTATAAAACAAGTTTAACACTGAGCTTTTTTTTAGGTCTTGTAAAGAAGTTTCAAGTAAAGACTTGAATCACCTGCTCTAATTTCTTGACTTTAAGGCCCTACACAGCCAAATCAGGTTGATATACCTAACTGGATATGAGACATTTGAAATGGGGCCAGGTCACCAAACTCTGTGTAATACTAACAACAAATGGTGTAAATAAAGGTGCAATACAGCTAACCGGTGAGGGAGAGAGCTCTCAATCAAGCACAGTGTGTAGCTACACACCCACGCAGTCTTGAGAAAGAAGTCTAATCAGTCAAGAGAAAAACACAAGTGAAAAACCCTGTTTGTGGACTGCTGTTGTGTCAGGGTATTTAGGTTGATTTGGGTCTCTACAGAGCCACAGTTAATATTATTAGAAACACCTGGGTTCTCCTGTTGAGACAAGACAAAATGTTTGCTGTGGGAAAAAAATACAAAAATGTAATTAAGGTTTTAGGTTATTGTTTATGCTTTAATTTCTCATCAAAACATTTAAAGATATATTTGGGTTTATTTTATCTCTTCCCATTTATGTATTGATATCAATAATTCCCCTATACATGAGGAGGTCTGAAGGTGACTGAATACTGCCCTCTACCGACCGTTATCAGGGAACACGACAGTCATTGCGGTAGGGGCAGGTAAGTTAGCTGTGCGTGACTGGAGCCAAAGTCTGAAAACAGTCAGTGGTAACAATATTTTATTAGCGTTAATATATAAACTACAACAGGAGTGTTCGCTCAGTGAAAAAATGCAGTGGAAACAGGTTTCTTTGTGTTGTTAATTACAACAGTGTAGGTAGCAAAAGCTAACATTAGCTAACGTCAGCCAGTTAACGTTAGCTTAAGTTACTTTAGAGCGCGCCATTACAAATTGTAACGTTACTGTTGTCTCTGAATGTCACCATTTGTCCTGTCCAAAATAAAAAAAAGGACAGCTGCCTGAGACGAACAGAACTGGAGCTCATAAAACTACTACCTTGTAAAAACTTAGCTAAAGAGTTGGCAATGAATATCAGTAGTAAGTTAACTAACAGAACTCTACTCATTAGCATTAGCTAGCGGTTTACTTCCGTAGCCCAAGCTAACATAATGTTACTAACGCTTGTGAGAGGGAGGCTAGACTCAAATGTTATTTACTAAACAGACGAGTAGTTAAATATCAACTATATTTGTTATTATTTTCGCTATATTTTCAGCATAAAGTTAATGTTCTGCAGCGAGCAATGTTAAGTTTGTTCTTTTACTGTGGCTAACCTATGTTAGCTGCTTTCTTAAGTTAGCTTAACCAGAGTGTTAGTTTGTTTTTTAAACTCATATCAGTGGCAAAAATAAAAAGTAGCTCAGTAGTAACTTGGACTGGTTGTTATTTTAACTGTCCACTCGAAAGACAAACATGACATGCCATACTAAACAGCCAGCATGCAAATCATGTAAGTTGTACTGTAGCTTGTATGGTACAGTAACTGCAAGGTGCTTTGAGTAAGGTTATTTCTTGTAAAGATAAATGGGTATTGTATGGAGATTTTCAACACATAGTGCCTTAGCTAAAAATCCTTTTCATGAAAGACATTTTAACTTGTCATACAAGCTATACAAGTCTGGTTTGAAGTAACCTATAACAATTGTATTTGAGTGCTTTCTGCCTCTAAAGACACACATAAAACTTTAATTTGTTTAACATCCAAAATGCAATCAGTTAACCTCAAGAGATATAAGAGGCAGTGATCAAAATTTCAAATGCATCAATCTGTACATCTGTTATACTTGGTTACCCCTGTAATACATCTATGATTATAAATATTACCTTAAATATTTGAAAAGAAATTGTAAAATTCCTTTCCTACAAAGAAAACATTTGCTTAAGCTTTACTGATCTGCCCAGTTCTTGTATCACTCAGGAGATACTGATTCCTTCACTGTTTCTGTTCAGTTCGTTTTTGACCTTACCTGAAGTTGCCCTAATGTGTCTGCATTCTTTGAGTTGCCATAGCAATGTATCAGCTGCTGGTCTCAGGGAGGAAAGGACTTCTGGGAAAGATGAACTGAGCTGAGACGACATTTTCAGTTCTATTATAGTTTTAACATTTGTCTTTGTCGGATGGTGTGTGCAGTTTAATTAAGCTGTGATATTTCGACATGTTTGCTAAAGGCACAGAGGCTGGTTTGTTGGTTTTGCACTTATTCAGTGATACCACAAGGCTTTGAGAGATATAGATAATGTCATGACAACAGCTGATAGATTTGCGTATTGTGTATGTTTCTTTGAGTGTGTATCTGTCCCTTTGATTTTCTGTGCATATTGTTCATCTAAACAATTTAAGTGAGAAAATAATAAGTAATGAAAGTAATTTGTAGTTGCCACTCTTTTTTAGATTCAAATGACTCTATGTTTCTGGAGTTAAGAGTGGAGAAATTCTGCAAAGCTATTAGGCTGAATAACAAAAATAAACTCTGTGTTGATTCAAGTAAACCATTCTAGTCTTTTACTTTAAGATACTTATATTCTTCTGCTCATTACTGCTTTTCTCACATGGCAATTAAAATTTGGAAAACCCGGGGTATACATGTATATTTATGTGTATTTCCTCTGACCTCTGCTTCTGTGTGTGTTTGCAGGTTTACAGGTGGTGTTAAACTCCATTATTAAAGCCATGGTTCCCCTGCTTCACATTGCTCTTCTGGTCCTCTTTGTCATTATCATCTATGCCATCATCGGCCTGGAGCTCTTCATTGGCAAAATGCATGCCACATGCTACGTGATACAAACAGGTATGGTAGCGCTGAGTTGCTTTATTTTATTTTCAATTTTTTTTGTTTCAGCCATGATGAGACTAGCCTGGTGAACTTCATGCAATTTATTCTATTTTTTTTACCCTTTAAACTATTTTAAAATTGAGTCCCACATCCAGCCTATAATATGAACGGGCATATACATCTCAAGTTAGGATATATACAGGCTTTAATCCCTGGGAATGGGAATTAATGGACACATGTACCTTGTATGTGAATGGTGGCAAGCTGCTGAAAACAGGACAGAACAACAGATGGTGGATTAAGTCCAGTGATTAAATGACTAATATCTGGCTATTATGTAAACAGGCTTGACCTTTACTCCAGCATTGCTTCCAACGTGGCAGAATTATTCAAGAAGTAAAGATGAAGTATGTACATACTATGTATACATACACACAAATGCATACAACCGCAGTCATATTCTAAAATGGCTGACAGACAGGAGCTTAAATCACAGGGATCTGTGGGCTATCTCTCTCACACACCTTTTACCTAACCCCCCCCCCCTTTCCCCCTCTTTGTCCCTTTGATCTGTTTGTTTGTGGACGTCAGGAGAAGCATTGTAGACTTAAGTTGAGAGTTCATGACAGAGCGGGATAGAAGCTCCCTTTAATCCCCCCCCCCCGCTCTGTTTGCCCTGAGAAAGGCACTCAGTAGCTTGTGATTTTCATGTGTATGTGGATGGAGGGGGCGTATGTCTACTACAAAACAAGAGTAGATGTGTGGATTTGTGTGTGTGCGTGTGCACATTGTGGATATTTTAAGAAGGAGGGAACATTGAACATGTTGTGGATTCATTGACTATGCATACAGACAGTATGTCATTTTGTGTAATGGTTATATAACGATTGCATTATGACAGAACATCTAGTAATAAATGTAACCCAGAGGACGGTGTGAAAGGATATACTGCTGATCTATGTGCTCGCTGATCAGCTTAAATAACTGTGGATGATTATCTTCTTACAGAGTAATTATGAAAGTGATCATGATCATAATTATAGCTTTTGCCAGAGAAATCAAAAGAAAATGCCCTACTGGACATAAGAATAAAGGAGTTGGAGAAAAGGATGATTATGACAAAAGAATACCCTAGTGTTGAGAAGGCATAAAATTAAAACATTTTAAAAAGATAAATGTAACAAGGCTGTAACGTGACAGCAACAACATTTCTCTTCTTGGTTAGAGGCAGAGAACAGCAGAAGCACTGTAGTAAACATAAACAAATTAACAAGAAGAGAGAGCGAGAAAGCACAGTTGGTACTGGTGTGTTAATACTGCCAGAATGAGTATTGAAACCATTTCAGATATTCATAATGGATATGCATTGATGATTCGATATTTTTGACAACACTAGAATACACAGTTTTACAGAACAACATCTTAGTGTAATAGACAAGGTATGGAATGACCAGTGAAAGGAGATAATAAAATAAAAAGGTTAAGACAAGTGTTACAATGGCAGTGCTGTTACACGCACTGTAAGTAGTGAAAGGCTATATATTAGAGAGAAATAAAGTAAAAAAGGTCCTAGGTGAGAATTAAAGGGATATTTCACTGCTGGAAAGATGGCTTTTTAATAAAACTATGGGTGTCTATGCAGTAGGAAGACACAAATGCATTTGAAATTGGTGCTACACAAGTTCAGAGTTCATTTACACATACTACCCAATATTGCTTTGATACAAAAAGTAATCTAAAAAAGTCAGTCCTTCAAAGTACCCTTTGAAGGACTGGCATCAGTGCAGGGAGCTCGTGAAGTGTTTTAAACCATGGAGATATTAGTGTCAGTGGTTTTAATTCAGCTTAATCCTTTGGTTAGCCTTTATTATACACTAGTAGAAATACTGTAGATTAGTAAATTCATCTGTCTAACTCTGTGTCCCCCAGGTGCCCTCGCAGAAGAAGAGCCCACGCCGTGTGCAGTATCAGGGCATGGCCGTCATTGCCTGCTCAATGGTACACTTTGCAAAGAGGGCTGGCAAGGCCCCAACAACGGCATCACCAACTTTGACAATTTTTTGTTTGCCATGCTCACTGTGTTCCAGTGCATCACCATGGAGGGCTGGACTGATGTTCTCTATTGGGTAATCTGCCACTATTTTTGGTTTATTATTCCATGTGTATCACTTTTGATATTTTCGATTTTGACAGAACCTTGTAACAACCTTGTCTTATCTTGAAATAACCCTAACCCTGGTTGACACGATTAAGGTAATGTGCATTGTATATGCAAAGCAAGGCAATTATCATTGTATTTTTATAAATAGATTTCAAATTACTTTAATAAGATGATATACGAAAGTGTTGTGTTTCAGACAATCAGAGTGATGATTTCTAAAGATAAATTAGGTTTTACTGAAAATCTTTAGGCCACGAGAAATATACTAACCCTACTAACATACTACCCTCAATATATGAAATCTTAAATGACGTTTTGTTTCTGTCTCTCCTACAAATTTAAGCTGTATGACCTTTTTATTTCAGAGTAGTCCTTATTGTGAGCTGTATCCTGAGTCTGAACCATCATCCGTCTTTCAATTGATAACAATAAGTATTTTAAAGCTAAAAACGCCAGGCTCACTTCACAACCCTCTGCTTCTCATTAGCAAAAAATCACCAACAGCTTTTAATTAGCGAAAACACTCAGCATTGAAGCTCAACTCAGAATGAGTTTTCATCACAATCCACCCACATCCTTTTTTGATGGAGACCCTCATCTATGAAATAATGAACCTCTCTCTCTCCTTCTCTGTCGTCCTTTCTCTTTCTCCCTCACACACTCTTTACTTCTCTTATGCATGTATGTGTTACCATGGCAATCCCATGCTAATGCCGCTGTTAAAGCGGTGAGGGAAGGAGACTTGACAAACCTTAAAGAAGGATAGATAGATAGATAGATATATAGATAGACATATAATCTAACCTCTGACCTTTCCTGCTGATATCGCTGCAGGGTGGGCGGCAGTGTGTTGTGCTGTGGCTGGAGGCAGAGTCGGGGCATTGTGTTGTCTAGGCCATGCCAGCTGGTGTTTTTTTTTTTTTTTTGTCATAGGGAATATGAGTCTCTAAGTAGATTTGCATGCATGTGCATGGGGCGAAGAAAAGTTGAGTGTTAAATGTGTAGAGGTTATTTGCACTGTAAAAAGCCAGTTGTGGTTATAAATGGACAAACTTCAGCGATCAACTCCTGGTGTCTGGTTGCCAAACAGCTCTTTGAAAAGGCACTTTAGCTCTGTAGTGTGGTCATTTGCCATATCCCCATTACTAATAAATATCTTCTAATACCTCCTCCACTAATTACTAATGCAATTGTCTCTCACATGGTGCCCTCTAGTGGTCACAGTATCTGCTTCAGTTTTACTTGTAGCTCTCTTTCCCTGTGAATGACTTTTTGGGCTTTGAACTGCCTCCTGTCAATTACTTTTTATTTAAAATCCAGTACTGGTGTAGTGACACTCATGAGCTAAGCGAGGAGGGCTTGTACTCAAAAAAGAAGTTTAGTTTCAGTTTAGTTAATTTAGTTTATTTGTTTACACATATGCAAAAACCCCCAGAACAAACAAACAAAAAACAAAACAAAACACAAATTAGTATATCCATAAACAGCAGAAAAAAGTAGTTGTAGGAGTAATTTATTTCAGTCCTTGTCAACAATTTTCCAATAGAAATGTGCATAGTAAAGAATAAATAACAACAAAACATTAAATTAAAAGGAAAAATAAAAAATAGAAACTGAAAAGGTATAGGCTAAGGCATAAGCTTGTTATACCTACTTTTTTTTACTTATATTCTTGTAAGTAACTGGCTCACTACTACTACTTGGTTTAGATTAAAAAATAAAACAAAAACCCCCAAAACAAAACAGAACAGAAACAACAACAAAAAACAAATAATAAAAAAAATTCATATAATATTCAAATAAGCATTTCATACACAACAATAATCATACCTCAGTTTTATATTATTTTACATGTAAAATTAAAAAATAATAAACTTGCAAAGTGAACTACACATTTTTATTTGTGATAAATAAGTGACAAAGTTAAAATGACTTGCTAATATTATTATTATTATTGGACAGTTTACACAGGTAATAAAAAGGAAAACACTGGGGAGATGATAACAAAGCTTTCTTGAATGGTGCAGGAGCTCATTTTAAAATATGAGATGGCAGAGCATTTCACATTACTGAACCTCTGCAAATTAAACCACACTGTAATTGAGATGTTTGACAGATAGGGGAGTTCATGGTTATTCCCAGTGGAATAGTTGTGGAATTGATGATTGTAGGAATGCCTTTCATGAAAATATGAGGAAAGGGTCCTGTTCAGGGAACTGTATACACACAGAGCAATCTGTAATCTGTAGGAGTATAAACCTGCACGATTACACTGATGACAATACATGTGATTACTTACTTTCAGAAATGTCAATTATTAAGCTGTGCCTGGAAGTGAACTCTTAATACCTGGCACATGTAGAAGCATTCAAGCGTTCAGTCATGTTTCTTTTACTGATTCATCTCAGTGGTTATAAAATGTGTGGTGTATTAAATGCAGATGAGTAGAGGTGGTTTTTACTGGCAGAAGCTATGACAAATAGCCAGCATGCACCATCATCCCAGCACATTAGCCAGTCATTAATACTTGAATGGCTGCAATACTAAACCAACTGTGAAACCATTTGGTAGAATTATACTACGTACTGCAAATCATACATATTACACTGGTCTTTGTAAATGTATGAGAATTTTAATACCTTCTCTTCCTCGTTTCTTTTCTGTCCCGTGATTTGAGTCATAAGTCTCTTTTGGTTTGTTAGAGTACAACAGTTCAGTTAGACAAGTTTTTATGAAATAGAAGATAATTGTATGTGAAGAATTATGAAACACAAAATATGAATATATCATGTCTAACATGTCTCCTTCTCTACCTGTGTTTGTATTTAGATGAATGATGCAATGGGCTTTGAGCTGCCGTGGGTCTACTTTGTCAGTCTGGTCATCTTTGGATCCTTCTTTGTTCTCAATTTGGTTTTGGGTGTGTTGAGCGGGTAGGTATAGAGTTTGCTTATGGTTGTTTGGTGCTGTGCTTCTAACTTTATGTTGTCCTTTTTTCGTTTTTCACTAACGGATGGATTTTATGACTTGTTTTGATAGGCTAAATGCCACCAATTTATTTCAGATTCTAAGAAAAACTTTATTTCAGAAATGGTTTGATACATGTTCATTTTTCAAATATAAATAGCCATCTGATTGTTAGCTCTGTGACCCTGAGCAGGATAAGCAGGTTTAGAAAATGGATAGATTGTTTGGTGATTCTTCTGATCCTGTACAGTGCTAATTGACTTGGGTTTGACCTTCATTATGCTCTGCCCTGTCCAGAGAGTTTTCCAAAGAGCGAGAGAAGGCCAAGGCTCGGGGAGATTTCCAGAAGCTACGTGAGAAACAGCAGCTAGAGGAAGACCTGAAAGGCTACCTGGACTGGATCACCCAGGCCGAGGATATCGATCCCGAGAATGAGGAGGAGGGAGACGAGGAGGGCAAGCGTAACCGTGAGTTTCCTGTATTTAATTCATTTTGTCCCTCTTCTTTCTCGTCTAAAGCAGGGAAATGAAGAATGCAAACATAACTGTGAGCTACCAAGCCTTAACTTCCTCTGCCTATAAATAATGTTGCACATCTCTTTGTCTCATTCATGGTGAAAGGAGGCAGGTGAAGAGGGCAAACCATTACTCATCTATCTGTTGTTATTCCACTCTGAGCTCAAGCTCACTGATGCCTTTAATGTATCATAAAGGAAATGTTTTATGTATCTGGGACACGCTGCCCTGGCTCAGCTAATAATACATGGCTTTTTCCCACAATCAGATGTTGACGGAGTCTTTAAAGCAGAGCCCGTCCGATACTGAATTTTTGGGGCTGATGCTGATACCAGTGTTAGAGAGTAAAAATTCCAACATCGATATTTCAGCCCATATTCTTAGATTATATATGTACATAGTGCTTGTATACATATGCTGGACTGAGTAGTTTCTTAAGTTTTCTGTGTTTGTAATATGTCAGAACATGCTGGCTTATGTTGGTAATTCTCAGCTGGTTTCTACTTTGAACCATTAGTGAGCTGGCTGTTTATTTACCTCCAGTTGTATTTTGCTAGTTCTTGTCTTCTGTTGAATGACACATTACAGGGTTGACATTACCAAGAGTTGATTCTTGTCTTTCACTCCACACTTCTTGTCACAGTATTGAAAGTCAGGATGCCCCCTGCTGGACAAACTATGTGTTGACACCATTTCTGAACTACCTAGGCATCTTATTCTGCATTAAATTCTTTGAATAAAAAGTTTCTATATCATTGCATATCAGACAACATATACGCTGATACGATATATATGTGATATGTGACCGGGCGCTAAAATTGGTCAACTGATAAATCGGTCGGGCTCGACTTCCAAGCACGTAAAGAGTGACCACATAAAACTGCTCCACTGACATACTGACAGGTTACACTTAGAATGACATGCTCACACGAGACAATCACATCTCATATTCAGTACAAACGGACAGTATCGGATGTCGCTGATTATAGATCACATGCAAATGTCACCTCACAAAGACATGCCCAATAAAATATATCTTTCTTGGGGTGTCATCTTGTGCAGTGTGGTATAAAACACCATTTCTATAAGAGGAAATTATCCCAGAAAACAGTTACACATATTGTACCAAAATGAGACATTCACCACTTGAATAATTACCTCTCTTTTTCTGACAGAATTAGCAGCATGTAGTGGGATTGTGTTATAGTAGTCCTCTTAAGACATTATCTCAATGCTATTTTACAATGCCTTTATATTTGATATTGCTGCCATTAATTTGGTTGTGGTTAGAAATATATTCTTCCTTGTGTGTCTTCTGTTTGCTTACATCACATTTACATGAACCACAATGTTCTGCATCATCACACTGTTTGATAGTATTAAATGATATACAGACAAATAATGTATATAATGATAATGTATTACACATGTGGATACTCATGATTATCCACTGATCAGTGCAGACATAAACTCTCTGCAGGTTAGGTTGGTTGTGATCACCTTCCTGTGGAACCAGCAACCATGTGTGCTACTTAGGGAAAAATACTGCCTCCATTAATGAGTTTTATTTGTCAATTGTAATCACATCAGGTACATCTCCTGCATTAGTGTTACAGGATTCTAAAAAAACAAACAAAAAACCTCTCCTTGGGGTGCCACAGCAGTGCTGTGAAGTAAGCGAGTGAAAACTGTGACTTTATCAACCTTGGAAGCAACTTCTGAGGAAGCACTAAGAAAGTGGGCGACAGCAGTTCTGTGATTTTCGGTCTTCTCTGTGGTGTGGCCTTGTGTGTGCTGTCACCATGACAACACGGGTAACTGTGGATGTTTGGTTGTGTGTGTGTGTGTATGTATGAGAGAGAGAGAAAATATTGCTTATTCTGATCTGAAGGAGGCTTAGCAGGATGTTTGCACCCTGTGTGGTTTTCCGGTGAGAAAACCAGAATTCGAATAACTAGAATCCATTCACACGTACATTTCTGACTAGTCATTTGACTGGTACAGTAAATGGGAGGGGTGGCTGCCTCAGACTGTTTGTGCTGGCAGTAAAAATTAAGAATGACTTTGATTTATTAAGCTGTGGGTGGTTGCATAGTGTCATAAGACTTTCTTTAAAAATTCTAGTCCTGATATATTTAACAGAAAAAGAAACACTACAAAATGTCTTCAAGTACTGTTTTTATTGTACACCCTTAATCTCTACACGTTATCTGCTTATATGCCTGAATCTGTAAAAGTACGAGTTTTGATTAGATAAAAACCTTAAGTATTATAACTTTAAAGCTCCTTTGCTATGTGATTCCTCTACCTTATGTCTTCTTTTTGTTGTAGAAGACCTTAATGATACTTGCATCATGTAGGAGATGTGGAGCATGTGGTGTCAGGAAATGTACCAAGGTTTGGAGTGGTATGAGCTTTATGTTTGATGAGATGAAGGCAACAGGTGTGTGCTTCCTTGCTGTGTGCACTCTGTAGAGGTCCACAGTCTCTCATCCTATAATTCTACATGATGAAAGCATCTGCTGCTATAGGCTACAGACTCTTTTATGCTACAGCAATAATAGGTTTTGTTTTAAGTGCTAGTTTTAGTCTCGTCTAATCTACTGTGCATCGTCAAATTAAGCCTGTGATTGTCTCTTTGAAAGTCATTTGTCTATACCAAAAGATGGTGCGGTAGCACAAGCAGCAGTTTGGAGTGACAGCATATTTTGTGTTATCAAATGTACAATTTAAATATTTTTCCTTTGTTCTTTAAAATCTTTCAAATACCCACTGAACGTGGGATGTCAATGATGTGTCAGTATGTTTATTAATGGGCTGAAGGCAAAGCAATTTTCAGAGATTGCTTCATTTGTTTTACATTAGAGTCATTTTAAAGATGCTAGAGTTACATAAAAATTAGCAAATACTGTAGGGGCTTGCAGGAAGTTTCAGAAAGTTTGCATTTCTAATTAGGTGACAGCATAAGCATATAGATGTTGACACTGTTTTTAGGGGTCAGCTATAATACACAAGTAATTTGGTTATTCTTATTTTGCATAAAAATAAACCTCAGTGAATAAATTCAAAAATAGTAAAACAAAACAAGATTTAAAAAAAAAAAAAAAAATCAGCAGCAGGTAGCTTTAATGCAAACAGTTCATTCATTTAAATCTGTATCTATCCTTGTCCACTCCTTCGCACCCAACATTGAGTGTTATGTTTAATTGTGTATGTCCAGTGTTGACACAGAACAGTCTATCAGGATCCACATCACTAGATGCAAATCAGCATCACAATGCATTTAGATGCTTTGGCCTACAGTTTTGCTGCTGGCAGCCTCAGCTGGCGGTTATTATTCATCGTCCATCACAGTTGCAACAAAGACATTCCTTGTTATACCTGCAGCTTGCTAACGTTCATGCTTTTATGTTCTCTTTCTTCTTGTGTGTCAGTAACAGTACTATGGAAAAGATGCTGTGGCAGACACTAGTGCTACAGTCCTGCCTCTGAATTGGACCAGGGTGACACACTTTCACGAGTTGCTTTTAAAAAAAAGATTAGATCATTATTGGGCTTTTTTGCGTTTATTAGATTGTACACCTGAAGATAAACAACAAAGGGGGACAGAAAGAGAGCATGACATGACAGCAAAGGGGTCGCTGCTAAGGACTAGCTCATGGGGTGCACGCTCTACGAGGTGAGCAACCCCATAAGTTGTTTCATTTTAAGCATAAAACTACATTAAATAATACATATGATTATTAATTGTATATCTCAAAGAAGGCTTGCAAATTAGAGGCAAACAACAGCTGTTTGACAAAACATGCCTCTTTTAAAGGACAAAGGAAACACATCTTCCATGAAAGCAGACATTAAAACTCTTTTTTTGCAATAGGTTTTCTCTTCATCTTTTTCTCCTCCTTGTGAAAGACCTTTCCGTCCGACTGCTTCCTCCAGCTCAGTTTGACGCCTTCAGTCACTCCTTTGGCCTTCAGCCTCTGTTTGAGCTGAGATACAGAAAGATTTACTTTACACAGTGTCACACAGAGAAAATTTCTTATTGAACTGATCAAATCCTACATCCTTTTCACATTGTCCTTGAAGCTCTGTGTTTGGAGCACCTTACTTCATACTTCTATTTACTTGTTTATGTACATATTTTCATTTAATTCATTTTTTTTCTTCCCAGTATGACTATAGCTCCTTTATCCTTGGCAGTTGTTTGATACAAGTCTACTCAAAACAATAATGACATGTAAATAAGAGAACTCAGTCTCCTGGTCTTTGAAGAAACTTCTATCTGTCTGCGACCATCTCCAGCTGTTCACGTCATCGTACATGCCTATCCAGGCTAGCTAAAAGGGAGAAATTGTGTCTTTAGGATTTTAAGTTGTGTTTCTTTAGCTAAACTCACTAACTGAAAAGACTATACATTACAGCACAATACATTAAACCATTTATCAACATCAGACTGTAAACAGTGGCCAAAGTTACTATTAATTACTGTTAGTTGCCCTGGAACTAATCATTCTTAATCAGTTTCATCCACTTTGCACTGGCAATCTGTTATTCATGAGAGGCTGATGTTTGGTGGACTGCCCCTCTGGTGCGAGTGCATAAGAAGGCAGCACTGAAGTTCAAATAATTCAGTTCATTCTTTCAATTTTCCTGTCACTGATCATTACGTTACATATTTGTCAAACTGGCTCTGATGTGATAGATCGACAAAATGATGGAGAAAAGTGGAGAATTTACATAGCTGCCATCTGAGGCGATCATTTTGCTTAAATCGCCCATGTTGTTCAGGATCTTCACGTCCTCCATGCTGTCAATAGTGGCCAGGTCTGTGTATTTTTCTTTGCAGTATTTCAGTGCTTCAGTCATGTTCTTTCGGTCATAAACAAAATGATACTGACGGTCAACATGTGAGAAGACCGTACTCAGCACTGTAATGACTGCTGTATATTTGACACTGGTTTGTTTGTTCAGTATGATGGGGGTTCCTTAGCCACAAAAAGTCATGAAAGTCTACACACTACATTTTGTTTAATTACTGATTATTGGTTTTAAGGCAGTTACTTGTGTTTTCTCTGCCATTAAAAGCTGTAATCAGTCATTCTGCCTGAAAGAACCACAGGTAAAACAGTGTCACTGTGGGGCTCATCTGTGAGTTCTGTGTCCTGTGATCTATATGCATCTTTCAGTTTGGTATCCCAGTGATAGACTGGCTGTTTCAGGTCTTTGAGAGTATTTCTGCATTATGTGAAAAAAGTTGAATGAAGCCTTCTGTGGCTCCAGAGCGAGCTGTGTGAAGTCTCATACTGTAAATGTCCTCAAGTGATGTCACTTGACTCAGCTTTGGTTGTGTCTGAAGAGTGTAAATTTGAAAATGACAAAAATCTAAAGGTGTGGACTTAAAGAGAGGTGATCTTACCAGATCTCTGCAGCCCGCTCCTCATCTCTGCTTGAGGCTAGCGGCGTGATGCTACATTAGCAGCTAGTAGCAGAACACACCCGACTCTTCAACCCAATTAGAGTAGTAGAGTTGCATCATGAGTAATGCAGGTGGCAGGTTTTGACATGCAGTGCCTTAAAACCATTCACAGTGCAGCCAGTGCACATGCACCTGTCATTAAGTTTTTTATATCCTCCACTGATCTCCCTGCTTTTACCTCTGCTGCTGTTGTTGTAGACTAGACACCCGAGACAACACACTAACTTTCTCTGCTTGATCCCTGCAGTGACTGTGTGCCTTGTAAAATAACTGTCTGTAGATTGCTGCTAACATTAGTTTTTCCCTCTTTCTCCCTTACTTCCTTTTGTTTCTTCATATCCTCTTCTCTTGTTCCCAACAGTTGTTCTCTTGTCTGCCTCCTCTTCTTTCTTCTCTCAGAAGTCTTGTTAATTACAAATCCTTTCCAGTCTTATATTGCAATAATAGTTACTGTGTCCAGAAGCTGATACCAATACTGGATGTTTGAGGCCAATATTGTTGAGAATTTGGTGTGTTTTTTTTTTTTTTTTAATTGGCTGACATAAATGCCAATACTGGCATTTCTGCATTAAACTAATATATATGGGCCTGACTGATATACAATACTGTAATGAAACAACTATTGTCTACCACACACTACTATCAGATACTGTAGGAGTGAACGATATACAGTAAAAAAAAAAAGAAGTAATTTTTTAAATTATGTAGCCCTACTAACTTACTTGAGTGAGCAACTACCTCATGTGTCAGGAAACTGTGTTGCAACTTTATATTCTCATGTCAGCACTTGTGCAGCACATAGGCTACAAATTATTGTGAACAGGAAAAAATTGATCCCGTTACTCTTCTGTCTCAAGGCCTCCTTAACCTTTGTCTTTTCTGTTATGTGCCAGTCTCCTTCATAGAAGTGAATAATTTACAGTGTACAACAAAGTAGTCCGCAAGAGGATATTACTGTATTACTGTATGTCCTGTACACTTGTTTTGTAGCTTCTCTGGACATGGTAGCTGTGTCTGTACTGTAGTTTGTATTGCAGCTGTCTTTTGCCACAGTACATTCCTCTCTCTCTTGTTCTGCTGTGTACTGACTCACTGCTTCCTCTGCTGTCTGGCTGTGTGAACTGCATGTTGGTAACACCAAGGGGTCACGCTGGCTGACCTCACTGAGAAGAAGAAAGGAAAGTTTGGCTGGTTCACTCAGTCAACAGAGACACAGGGTAAATGCGGGAGTGTGTGTTTATCTGCGCATGTTCATAAGGACAGGTCATCTTTGTCCTGGAGGGCGCCTCTGCTTGCATGTGCTTTGCTTATGCTTTTGTTCGTGCTTTCGTGTTTGCATGCCCTTGGTTTCATTGATCAGTGTTTAATCCTTACCATCGTCATCCCAAGCAAATCCATTTCATCCAGCACATACACCTTATCATTCATTATCAATGAACTCCTTTAAACTTTGCAACACTTTGTCCCCCTCCAGCCAACAAAGCTCTGAAACAACACTTTGTACATTAGAACAGATGATGGGCTGATGGAGGAAAATTATCCTCCAGCCTCTACGTCACAGTGGAGAGGGATGTGTGCCGACTGCAGTTTATGGGAAATGTGGCTTTCAGTTTAAGGAACACTAATGTTACACATAACACACACACACACACACACACACACACACACACACACACACACACACACACACACACGTGATGATTTAACATTTAGCATATTAATGACACAAACACATGTACAGTAATACCTGTTAAGTGTTTAAGTGTGTTAGCAGCCAGTTCCTTATTTCTGAAACCTCTTGCCTGCAACATTTTTATTTTAGTATCAGTTTAAATATTACATTATGACACCCCTTGTAATGTATAGAAATACACAATAATGTTTTCAGTTGATTTCACGAGTGTGTTAACTATATTTTGGATCAGAAGTGAGAGGAAGAACAATATTGTCAAACTATTTGTGTTCAGATCCCTCATCCAGTCATCATCATTTGCTTTTCATTTGTCATTTATAAAGAAAATATTTTCTGCATGTACAGTATATATGATTTCCAATATACTGTATGCTGTAACCCTGTGACTATGTAACTAATACCTGTTGCAGCATACAGACCTGGACCAAATAGTCTGATCAAACATTTCAACTGAACAAAGCAGTCAGTACTGAAATGATTCAACATTCAACAAGTAAACTCTTTTATCTGAATAACAACATTTGTGTGCTGATGTTTCCAATTGGTAAATGGTTTATAAAATGACTGATTTACAAAGTCCAATTTGACTCAGGTCTGGCAGCATGTACTCACCGTGACTTGATCTATGCAGAAACCTTAAGATACCTCATTTGTTCATTTTTCAGCCTCTTTCTTTGAGAACAAAAAATATTCTGTTCTAAGGAAAACCTGGCTGAATTTCCTTTTCATTAATGTCAAAGTTTGAGAAGGATTCGGCTAGCATTTTGGTGGTTTGGTTCGACCTGTACACTCTGAAAAAATATGAAAGAAAGATAAAATTGCAGCTGACAAATCTACAAGCAGAAAAGGCAAAATTAGAGATCCAGTGCTTACAATCAGCGAGGATCTAAAAATATCAGTAACTGTTTAGTGAAGCTCAAACTGCAGTCTGATGTGTGATTCTCTGTGTAGTAGATTAGAGGACTGTTCTTTTCAATATGAAACCAAGCCAAACCAAAAATGCCTGGGTGTCAACAGAAAAATCTTTTATAATGAGATTTTTGTAGGTGAAACCTGTTTCCTTCAGGACACAGTTTTTACAGTACATCCTACACCTCTGTGTTAACTTGGCACTTTATCATCTCATGTTATTTCTCTCTTGTTTGTGTGTGTGTGTGTGTGTGTGTGTGTATGTGTGGTATCACAGCGAGCATGCCCAGTGAGACAGAGTCAGCGAACACAGAGAATCACAATGGAGAGGAGGACAAATCCCGCTGCTGTGGGCCGCTGTGGTGAGTGCGACATATTGTTATCATGATGAGCCAATAAAACCAGGTTCATAAAGGACAGTCGATGCACCCAGTGGGGCTGTTGTACTGTACATGTTACAAAATGTGACTCAAACACAGGGTGCACAATTGCACATGTTGTTACTCTTTATTTAAAGTCGCCTCATCTTTTATTCTCCCCAGTCAAAAAATTACTAAGTCAAAGTGCAGGTTAGTACCTTGGTACTGTGTGACACTGCATGGCAGATGCCTTCCTCATTCATTTATTTGATTCAACTCATCTTGCATGGCTCATTCTTACCTTGTATTTGAATTGCTCAGATCCCCAGTGTTTTCATAAAAGTTTTTGCGATTGATCCAGTGTCTGTCATGTTTTATGTCTGATCAATCAGTCTTTATCCTGATCTCGCTACAGTTTCATCATTGTGTTTGGTTCCTTGTTGACCCACATAAAATCTACCCAGTCCTCTTTGTAATTGGTATTTGTCCAGTTTTAC
Organism: Epinephelus moara; assembly: GCF_006386435.1. Taxonomy (NCBI): domain Eukaryota; kingdom Metazoa; phylum Chordata; class Actinopteri; order Perciformes; family Serranidae; genus Epinephelus; species Epinephelus moara. The sequence goes on along the minus strand of NC_065521.1, from coordinate 19,239,191 downwards.
ACAGTGGTATTGTTCTTTCATGTTATTTCACCGCATGTATATCTGTATATGTGAGAAAATGTTAGAATCAAATATATGTAGTTGAAGTCCAAAGACAAAAGATCCTAAAGAAGTATTTGTCTATCAGTCGTCAGTGGCGACGGTGGAACCGTTTCTGCCGCAGGAAGTGTCGTGCAGCCGTGAAGTCTGTGACGTTTTATTGGCTGGTCATCATCTTGGTGTTCCTCAACACTCTCACCATCGCCTCTGAGCACTACAACCAACCAAACTGGCTGACGGAAGTACAGGGTATCTTTTTCTGTTCTGTTTGGTTTTCAGCTTTCTTGACTTTGTTCAACTATGGGACAATTGATGAATTAAGACTTCTCCTCTCTGCTCCTCTCCAGACGCAGCCAACAAAGTTCTCCTGGCGATGTTCACCTTGGAGATGCTAGTGAAGATGTACAGTTTGGGGCTGCAGGCGTACTTTGTGTCCCTGTTTAACCGCTTCGACTGTTTTGTAGTGTGTGGAGGAATCGTGGAGACCATCCTGGTGGAGCTGGCCATCATGTCTCCACTGGGCATCTCTGTTTTCCGTTGCGTACGACTCCTTAGGATCTTCAAAGTTACACGGTGAGCAACAGAAAGAACAGAAAAGTTTCAGGCCATATTCTTTCTCTCAGTCTTTTAATTAAAACAGGGCGATGTGTATTTTTGAGGGTATTTTCAATTTTCAGTTCTATTCAGACTTGTGCAGTAACCAAACTGGTGGCAAAACGTGTCTAAAGGTTGCTATCAACCTTTGCTATTAATTAGGATATTCCACTAAGAAGATTCAACACATACATCCAAGCTTATTGATAGGACATTAAGTTTGCTGCCAGACTGTGCTGTAGCTTTAGAGGAGACAGGGTCAGCTTCTTACAATGACAGCCTACGCCTGGCAGTGCTTGAATGCTGTTCTGATCTGCTGTTGTCACATTAAATACAGTGAAATACAGCACATACAGTATCAGATGTCCTTAGTGAGTATATTGTGGGACATTTTGCTTGATGCAAGGGAGTATGGTCTTCATGCCTTGTCTAACCAATATTATTGCATTTCCCCTCATTGTTCTCACAGGTGTGTCTTCAGTGTATGTGTTTGGCAGTCTTTGTCTGTCCCTCTGTTAACTTGTTTCATATTTCTTCTTCTCCAGTCATTGGGCATCTCTCAGTAACCTGGTGGCCTCTCTGCTCAACTCCATGAAGTCCATCGCCTCCCTGTTGCTGCTGCTCTTCCTCTTCATCATAATTTTCTCCCTGCTTGGCATGCAGCTTTTTGGGGGCAAGTTCAACTTTGACGAGACTGTGACCAAAAGGAGCACATTTGATAACTTCCCCCAGGCCCTACTCACTGTGTTCCAGGTGAGTATGTTGTTTTAGTCGTAATCCTTAGTCTTAGTCCTACTCTATCTATCATAAATTGTTGGATCATGGCAGATGTTTTCTAGAAATCAGTCACAGAATAGATTATATGGCTTCCACTGTATATTGTGTTTGGCAGATCTTGACAGGAGAAGACTGGAATACTGTGATGTATGATGGTATCATGGCGTACGGCGGTCCGGCCTCCTCGGGAATGGTGGTCTGCATTTACTTCATCATCCTCTTCATCTGTGGAAACTGTATCCTCCTGGCCAAAAACCCACACACATGCACACGACACATAACAAACACACACTGAAAGAAATCCACATTTTCTCACTTGCTTGTGTGAAAAAGTTCTGTTATAATACTGAGCCAGTTCATATTGTTCCATATCCTTAAAGCCAGGGTGCGTCTTTCATGTTGGTCAGTGTTTCCTCCTTAAGTCACATGACCAGACATTCTGCTGAATGTCTTCTTGGCCATCGCTGTCGACAACCTGGCAGACGCAGAAAGCCTCAACACAGCACAGAAGGAGGAAGAGGAGGCCAAGAAGAGGAAGAATAGTGCCAAGTACAGCTTAGGACACCTCAACATTTCACATTTGAATTTCCGTTCACAATTTCTGTTTGACTGTAGACATTTGTCACATTTGTTACAAGCGCTTTATCTGTCTCTAACAGGGATGCAAGCGCAGATAAGAGAGTTGAAACAATAGACATCAAGGACGGAGAGACCAAGGTAAAAGACAGAGACTAGCTCTAGATGTATTCATAAATCTGGCAAAGTTTGTTATAAACAGACCTTCTGTCTCAAAGTGCATTTTCTATAGTTTTCATCTCTTATTGTACATTTTTACACATCACTGTGTGCAGGTTCCAGCAGAGGTCTTGCTGGAGGAAGACAAGGAGTCGTACCCTGCCATCGACTCTCCAGGTAAAAGTGACATGTCTTGAGTGAGGAGGATCCAAACTGGGGTCTACAATCAGTCCATGAATTCATGTAATTTCATGGTGTTGTGACTGACTAGAAGTTTGAACAATGAGAAAAAACATCATAGGCAGAGGTCTTAGTGTTATTTCACCAGCTACTGTCAAGTTGAGTTTGCACTGTAGCACAAATATCAGCTCAAGGAAAAGAAATGAAGTCACATTTTGATATTAGTAACACTACACAGCAGTCAGTGGCTTTGGTGATAGCTGATAGGGCACAGCATGCAGGTGAGATCAGGACTTTATTATAAAGCGACTAGGTACCAGACCGTAAGCAGATCTGAGAGGAAGCTATGAAAATTGCAGACAGTGCCAAAAAATCCTCCACAAATTTAGCATGGCAAAACACTAAGGACGCAAAGCTCATTCCAAAAGGAAAGTGAATCTTATTCCACTTTTGCTGGCGATACGGTTTACAAACAGTAACTGACAGATCCTGCATAGTAGGCCTTTAAAACAGCTAAGTGTAAACCACTCTGTAGACTTTATGTAAAAAATTAGATACACTGAATTGAAAGCATCAGTAATGAAACAAACTACAAATACGAATTCTCTTTTGCTAGTGTGTGACGATGACGACGATAATGGCGTTCTCCCAGAAGTCCTGCCAGGGCCTCGCCCTCAGAGGCTGTCTGACCTCACCATCAAAGAGAAGACTCCACCCATCCCAATGGGCAGCGCCTTCTTCATCTTCAGCAGCACTAACCCGTGAGTCTCAGACACGCTGGCACAGGAACCAGTCTACCTGTTCAACAGAAATAAAAGAAACAACTCTGACATCAGTAATAGATGAAGCAAAAAGCTAAAATTAAAGATGCCATATCTGCCTCTGTGCCTCATCCTGTCTCAATTTATCCATCTTTGTTTGTCTTTCTTCGACAGATTTCGCGTATTCTGCCATAAGCTGATCAACCATCAGATCTTCACCAACCTCATCCTGGTCTTCATCATGCTCAGCTCCGTCTCTCTGGCTGCTGAGGACCCAATACGCAACTTCTCTGCTCGCAATATCGTACGTTGACGACCACTGGGACTGCAGTCTTTAACTGTCCTAAAAGGCTGCCCCACATTTTTACACACGACATTTGGAGGCTTTATTTGTCTCACTGTAACTGACAGTCGGCCTTTATCGCAGCAGACATCTTGACGTCACAGAAGAAAAAGCACAGGTGTAAATAATAAAATCAGTGATGGCTGAATTCCATTAAGCTGCGCCAGTGTCGGTCCTGGTATGGTAAAGTCTGTTATACTGTCACACTGTTGTGGCTCACTGGGTCAGAGCCATCGTTAGTGTCATCAGGAACACCTGTCTGTGTCTTAACAGTCAAATTGTCTGCTGTGAAAAAGGCCTATGGAAAACACGATTTGGTAAATGACACTCAAATAACATGAAATCTTACCACCCTAGCTACATAGAAAAAGTACATGGGCAGTGTTTTTATGCTGGCAAGCAGGGGCGGAAATCCCGGGGGGGACAGGGGGGGCATGACTCCCCCTTCAGTAAAGCTGTACCCCCCTAGAATCATTTGAGACACAATTAATAATTTTTGAACAATGCAGTAGTATTTATTAAAAGCACAATGTAAGTGGTGCTCATTATAATCGCGCAAATATGTGCTATTTAAATCTTAAAAGATTTAGTCCCCCCCTCCCATTCCTAGTAGTGGTATATCCCACACTCTTTCCAACGGGCGGGGCTACTTGGCAGCAGTAGCCATGTGGCTGGACCCGCTGCCCACATCGCGCATCGCAGGGTAAGATGTTCACTCACACAGACACAGTTTAACTTACACAAGTTACAACACATCCCATTTACTGTTACAACAAGCCCCAGGCCCAGGCTGATAATATAACTGTCTGCAACATTTCTCCTGCATTGTTCAAAAGCCTACTCAATTACGAGTGCTGCTAAGCTAAAAGCTAATGATTAAGCTCAGAGTTTAGTGATAGAGAGGACAGGAGAGAAAGAAGAGGGAGAGGACAGGACAAGAGCAGTCAGTGGCGGAGCAATGGGTACCTGTCTGTAGGCTCTCCACCTGTCAGTGAGACAAACATGAAAGACGTGCAGACGAGGAGCGGCCATTACGCACGGTTGTGAGGTGCGCAGCGGCAGATCTCACAGCACACTGTTTATAAACCAGTTTACCAGTTTAATTGCAGGAAATGTTTAGTTTTAGTTTTAGTTTAGTTAGTATAGACATTCACTCTGCCTGTTGGAGAGATAGAGAGAAGATTAAAGCGTCAAATTGCGGTAAAAGATGCTGTATAAAAGACAGGCTACAACTTTTTTTCCTTGTCCCCCCCTGGAATTATTCTCTAAAACTTTACTGTTTATTGTCCCCCCCAACTATGAAATGGGATTTTCGCCCCTGCTGGCAAGCTAAGTATATTAACAAATTAATCCTGTCTCCTAGAAATTTTGTTTGTATTTAACTAAAAACTTTTCATAATTATGTTGCAGTGACAACATAATCGCTGCCTGGATTATGTTCAGAGAGAACTTTACTTTGAGTTGATGAAACACTACATTTATATACTTCTCTGGATTGGCAGGCAGGTGGTCAGGGTGGATGGTGGACAAACAGAATGCAGGACTGACACCAGAATCTTAATGCTAATAGAAAATGCAGTTCGCTGTGCATTATGTTTGCCCTTTAAAAACGCATTTGGTGTTTCAAATCCGTGAACTTAATTTCTAGGAGACAGGACTGATCGACATGTGTGACCAACAGTAGTTGTTTTTGGTTTGATTTTTTTTCTTTGAAGACACAACACACTTTGTGCTCTCCTGCTTACCAATTTATTACTGTTGCACAATACTGCATTAGATTCTTACCTCGTGCAGCTTTATTATACTAAGAGTTATGTCTCATCTGTGTATTCATCTTTCTGTATTCATATAAACTGCATCTTATTGTGCTGTTATCCTGGAATGACTTGATGACTTGAACTTGTGCATTGCCTCTTGCAGATACTTGGTTATTTTGACTATGCTTTCACCGCAATCTTTACTGTTGAGATCCTGTTGAAGGTAAATGACCTTTGTGCTGTGTCGTGCTGTGCTGGGTAGAGCTTCAGTAACCCTGCGTGCTTATGTCACTCTGATTGCCTCCTCAGATCCTAGGCTATGCAGACTATGTCTTCACTAGTATGTTTACATTTGAGATCCTTATTAAGGTAAACTATAAAAACTGTTCTGCCTCAGCAACAACCCACCACTTCCAAGCTTGCTGCACACGTCCTCCTTCCCCTCATTTTTGTATGAAATTTTTGGTCAAAATGGCCGCCTGCTTGTCCTTGTTGTCATGGCGCCAGTACGTTAACGTGGAAATCATGCGTTTACGTCAGATATTTTTTATGTCTGTCAGTCACTTTTCCATCACGGCCCACATCCCCTCTTCATCCTCGACCACTTTATAGACCAGTGGCTCTCCAGAGTACAACTATTTGTTTGGCTGTTCTCAAATTTCACAGCTCTACTGTGCTTTTTCTATCTTTTTTTTTTTTTAAAACTTGATGACGATTGAAAAATATATGCTTGATTGGCACTGGTGGCATTGTGAAACCTTTCATCAACCATTATCATTTTTGAAACGTTGAATCTTTGCCAGCATCATTGACTAATAGATTCACATATTTTGAAAAACAAACATTTTTGATTTTTTAATTAGAATTATGTTTGTTTTAAAATATTCTGGACTGTGGAGAGATGACCTTAAATTAACATCAAGCTTTATATCCCACTGCCTGATTGCATACTGTACACACAGATGTGCCCCCTTTTTTCATGTCTTTTTTGACTAATGCACTCCCAAATAATGTGCTTGAAGAAATCCACAAAAATCAGGAACAATTTTATCATGTTTGCTGCTAGAATTAAATCCTCTGCCTTACCCCATTGCTCGCTGCATGCCTGCACCAGGTAAATCTCATGTATTATGGCTTAAGCCTAAAATTTGATCAGTAGAGGATTAAAGGCCCCGTCCCTGGCTTAATCTGCTGCACCGGAAATGAGTGCAGTGGCTTTTGAATAATGTTCTCCATGTCTCCTCTCTGAACATTTTGCATTGTTTATGATATGTCTAGTTTTGTGTGTGGGTGTGTGTGCAGTATTGCACATGTATGTATCTCTGACCACAGTATTTTATAAGTGCTTTTAAGTGTGTATCCTGGCTTATACAACATCATTAATGCAACAGTTCAATTTCAATGCACAACCCAGTTGCCAGAGCATGTGTTAGCATTGTACGTGTCTGGAAATCATGGATATTTTACATTTTGTATAAGTTTCATATAAGTTTCATATAAGTTTCATATGTTGAGATTTTCTTTTTCCCTTACAATTTTCAACTTCATGTTGTCACAACGCTGTGGTTAGCATGTGATTACCTTGGGCACAAAAAAACACTCGGTTATGATTAGGGAAACATGTTTTGGCTAAAATACCCCACTGCTGTCGTAACAACCAACGCTGGAAATGGTTCCAAAAAAATCCTAGTTGTCTGCAATAACACTGCTGGCAAGGTCACAACAAGTCATTAAAAACACACTGCTGCTTCACAGCTGTCTCGTCTAGGTCTCATGCTGTCCACCGTCTTCTCCTGATTAGAAACACAGCTCTTATACATGTAATCTGAACTATGTCACTTCAGAAAGGTTGATATGATACATATGAAACGTACAAATGTAATTGATCCATGGTTTACAGAAACATACACTGCCAGCATTCATTTGACAAATGGGCTGTCAGTGCAGGATCATCAACTGAGAAAAATCAGATTATGTTGCATATTGTTGTCATGAACACTTATGTTTGAAATTCAACATGAATATGTATATAAGGGAATATACAAGAAGAACATGCAAAATTCAACAAAACTTTTTTCGTACTCTAAATGAAATAGTAATAACTGTCATGTAAATCCCACCTCAGAATGATTTGAAGTTGCTCCTTGTATGTGTTTGTGTTTGATGGCAGATCTGTCTTCTTTAGTCCTGACTGTTGTCTCTCCTCTGTCCAGATGACAGCGTTTGGAGCGTTCCTTCATAAAGGGGCGTTCTGTAGAAACTACTTCAACCTTTTAGACCTGCTGGTCGTTGGTGTGTCTCTGGTCTCCTTTGGCATTCAGTATGTATCGTTCACTCATTTTCTCAATGTTGAAATATATATCATGAAGCAACTGTGTGGTATTTTTGCCGTAACAAGTAAACACTGCTGAAAGGAAATTACTCAGCTGAATCAAGTGGTATATTTTTTTCCACAGGTCCTCTGCTATCTCAGTGGTGAAGATTCTCCGTGTTTTGAGAGTCCTCCGTCCACTCAGGGCCATCAACAGAGCCAAGGGACTAAAGGTCAGAATGACAATAATAAAACATGGTGCAGTGTGTATCTGTATGTGTGTGTGTCTAGTATAATTATGCATGCATGCACCTTTGCTTATGGTGCAATGCTGTGTATTGCTACTAATAGTGTGTAACTGTGTGTCCTTTGCAGCATGTGGTCCAGTGTGTGTTTGTGGCCATCAGGACCATCGGCAACATCATGATCGTCACCACTCTGCTGCAGTTCATGTTCGCTTGTATCGGCGTGCAGCTCTTCAAGGTACAGTGAAAAGATGGGAAAAGGAAAAGAGAGATTGAGGATAATGATGTTATAACTAAAACAGCAGGCTCCTCTACTCTAAAACAACAAATATTTGCACAGAAGTAGTGGTTTTAAACAAAAACCTCTGACTTTCTCTGTTGCTTTCTTTTATGTAGGGTAAATTTTATCGCTGCACAGATGATGCAAAATCCAGCCCAGATGAATGCAAGTGAGTTTTTTGATTCCTAATGATTTCCAGGTTTGGACTTTGGCCTGTGTGAGTGTCTCTGTGAATATGCTTGTGTGTACATGTGGTTGATATTTCATCTTTAAATCACAGAGGCACCTACATTCTATACAACAATGGGGACACGGCGCTGCCCATGGTGAGGGAGAGGATCTGGTACAACAGCGACTTCAACTTTGACAACGTCCTCATGGCCATGATGGCTCTTTTTACTGTCTCCACATTCGAAGGATGGCCCACGTAAGTACTTCTTTGCATCTGAGGTAGAATTCAGATTTAGCTATCATTATGGAGAATAATGGCAAGATTTATTTCATGTTTGTTAAATGAAAAATTACTGTTCATTATCTTGACTCCTTGTTCTGTGTGTCCCTGCAGTCTCCTGTACAAGGCCATCGACTCCAACAGAGAGAACATGGGTCCCATCTACAACTACCGAATCGAGATCTCCATCTTCTTCATTATCTACATCATCATCATCGCCTTCTTCATGATGAACATCTTTGTTGGTTTTGTTATTGTCACCTTTCAGGAGCAGGGGGAGAAGGAGTATAAGAACTGCGAGCTGGATAAGAACCAGGTAGGAGGGACCTATTGTGTTTGTGTCTGTGCATTATGCTGATGTGTAGTGGTGCTTTTATTGAACATTTTAAATTTAGTAGGAGACCTCTGTTCATGTCAAATTAGGGATGCACCGAAATGAAAATTTGTGGCCGAAGCCGAATATTATTAAACGCTTGGCCGAATACCGAGTACCGAATACAGAATATTGTTGTTTAGTTTTTCATTAGTTTTTGCAGATGAACCCCCTCCAGATTAGTGTTGTCACGGTACCAAAATTGGATCCCACTGTGCGATACCAATGAAAATATCATGGTTCTGAGTAGTATCACAATACCACAGCGAAAATGAGGCAGATGTGCCTTTTGTCATTTATAAAAAGATAAATCACTTTTCTATAATACATCAATGATATTTCAATGGAATAAATTACTTATTGACTTATTCATACTTCAAAAACAGCATCAATAAGTGATTAACATAGGGGGGATCAAAATAAAATAAATAAATAAAATAAAAATCAACCAGCCACCCTCCTCCCCTGACAAGTAAAGAACAGTCCCTTCATAAGTAAAGAACAGTCCCTAAAGTGCGGTGAGGTTTGTGGACCGTTACCTGCCACAAAGAGAGAAATGTGAACGGCTCGTTTCTCCTCTGACACGTCACATACCTGTGGTCGGCTGGCTCGGCTGTTCAGGTACTTCTGGGCAGTCATGACGCCAAGAAGAGGATGTTATTGGAGCCGACTTGTCCGTCGCCGGTAAGCCGATGGCCGCCGTATTTGACAGGAATACTATGTCTGTGACCCCCGTTCAACCCACAACCGATGGGATTCGCCTTTTGTTTCTGCTGGTGGTTGAAATCTGTAGGCTGCGCGCACAGCGTGCTGAATGATTTAAGCCTATTTTGCTCGCTCAAAACTATTTTTAGTCGCAAATGCGAGTGCTGTGACGGGCGGATCGCCACACTGCCGACATTTTATTTCGCCCGTCACGGCACGCTGTTTGATTGCATTGCTTTTAACTTATTCCACTGAATACCGAATGTGTGTTTTTTTGCAATATTCGGCCGAATGTATTCGGTGCATCCCTATGTCAAATTATTAAAGGAGCAGTGTGTAGGATTGAGTGGCCTCTAGTGGTGAGGTTGCAGATTGCAACCAACTGAATACCCCTTCCCTCATCCTTCCGTTTCCAAGCGCGTAGTAGAACCTCTGGTGGCTGTCAGGTAACTTAAAAACAGGAAAGGCCCTCTCTAGAGCCAGTGTTTGGTTTGTACGTTCTGGGCTACCATAGAAACTTGGTGGTACAACATCGCGGGCTTAGTGTAAGAGGTCCTGCTCCCTATGTAGATATTAAGGATTCATTCTAAGCTATTCTAAGCGAAAACACAATTATTGGTAGTTTCAGGTGACTATACACTAATAAATAATAATAATAAAACATAATTACAAATGTATTCCATTTTTGCCAATAGTTCCCCCTAAATCCTACACACCAGACTTTTAAGTATTTGTCATTTGATAATCCTGACTAAATGGATCTGGCTAAATAATGATGCATCTTTTCATCAATAAAATGTTTCTGCTTTCAAAAATGAAGAGTGACGTATTAAGAAATGGATGTAGTAAAAGCTACAGTCCTTCTGCTGTATCTTATTATTGATTGTTCCAAATAATGTCTGTTTTTTTTTACACAAGAAAACATGTAATACTTTTCTTGACTCTGTTTGTTTGTCCGTTTCTCTCTTTGCCTTCACCTACCCTCACCACCACTGTAGCGTCAGTGTGTGGAATATGCTCTTAAAGCTCGTCCTCTGCGGCGCTACATCCCCAAAAACCCCTACCAGTACAAGTTCTGGTATGTGGTCAACTCTACTGGCTTTGAATACGTCATGTTTGTCCTAATCATCCTCAACACCCTGTGTCTGGCCATTCAGGTGAGTGCTCTTTATTCAGTCTTTTAGGTGAAATTGACATAAACTTGCTGGTTAATCTGCCTTCGGTCATCATATGTGTCAAATTTATTCAATTTTCAAACACTGAGAAAAATGAATGCCTGCGTCTGGGAATGTAAATGATCATTTAGTTTGGATTTCCACAATGCTGCATGAAGTTAAAGTTTTTTAATTTCCTTTGCTTGTCATCTGAATAAAGATAAACATAAGTTAAAATACATGCATTATTATGTTTGTTTTATATTTCTTATCAGTCAGTCTGCCTGTCTCTTTGCAGCATCATGGTCAGTCTCATCTGTTTAACTATGCCATGGACATCCTCAACATGGTCTTCACTGGGGTTTTCACTGTGGAGATGATACTCAAGCTCATCGCCTTCAAACCCAGAGTAAGTTTCCTCTCCTCTCCTCTCCTCTCCTCTCCTCTCCTCTCCACAATATTTATACAAATAAATGCAAAACTACCATCAGTTCCTTAGATCATCTTGTTTAGAGTTTTTCCTTTTAGATCTCCCTTTTTATTTCATGCCTGGAAAGGTCCATATTTTTTTAGCCTTGTTCAGACTGCAAGTCCAAACCTGTTTTTTTTTTTGTTTTTTTTGGCATATCCAGATTATGTCCAGATTGATTTCATAAAGTCTGGACAGCAATAAAACCACATGAAATGCAATTGTGCAAATTGAATCCAAACCACAGTTGGAGGTGATTTGAAATTTAATTCCAATCAGATTTCTACATATGCGTCTCAGTCCGGCGGCTCTGGCTGCTCAAATGGGATTTCAAAGTGTCAACTACAAAGTGACAGAAGTACTGTGCAGAATCCACACAGCTATTAGCAGAGTACTATGGAGGGAGATAATAGTCTGTAACAGACACTGAAATAAACTATCTGTGATTGGTGTGATTGTTTAGAGGGCAAAATGATGGGGGACTCCCTAAAAACTATTTTACCCGGTGCGGTTCCCTACGTCTAAGTGTTGTGTGCCTGATGCCACATCCTTGTCGGCTTGCACTTTTTGGATAAGCTAGCAAAATTGTAACCTAGAAAGTTGTTTATTAACGTAAGCTTTGCCTTAATCACAAGATTAAACCTACAGAAGACTTCTTTGTGATCATTTATACACAAAGATACAATTAGATTTTTTTGCTCCTTGTACTGCTCGATAAGTCTTCCCTGCAGATTTTCAAATAAATTTTTACCTGACTGCTGATTCATTTCTTAAATTGACCATCATAACATTTAGATGGACCAAATTATGACCATCACAAAAATCAGATGGGGATACAGGATACTGTTGATGCAGTATCCTGTATCAGTGTAGTATTCAATCTATTTTGCCTAATATTCCAAACGTTAGAAATAAAACTAGTCTAAACTTTGCCACTCCAACTTCACATTTTTGTCAAACCTAAATCATTCAGGATGATTGTTCTGCATTCTTACAAAGTTGCACACAGGTTATCATATAAAGTATGAAGGTGCACTCAGATCACCTGCTGAGATGGTCACAGAGCTCTCTTAAGCTTGCACTGCTGCGTCCCGCAAAGCCATGCACATCAATGTGAAATACCATGCTTTTAGGGGATCCCAAATTTTGGACCTTCACTTCTCATGTTTCTGCATTGGAAAGCCATCAGCGTAGTAATGTAACCACAGCAACCCATGCAGATAGGTTAGTGTTGTCTTGACACACATATCTGATCTGATCACTTGCAAACAACAGTGCGGACAGTCTGTCTTAGAGATCTGATAATGGAAACAAATCTGATATGCCTGCAGTCTGAACGTAGGCTATGACTTTTGTCTGAAAGCACTCCACTTTTCCTTTTAACCCAGCCCTCATACACTCTTCCTGACCCTCTTACCTTACCTCTTGGGCTCTTTGCCCACTGGCTGCCTTATCGTCACCTTCCATTACTCCTCACCGTAACCTCTCTACCTCTTATACTTCCCCTGCTTCCCCCTCCTCTCCTGCCTTCCCCTCTCCTCCTGCTGGCTGTGCATGCTGCCATATCAGGGCTATGTCGGGGACGCCTGGAACGTCTTCGATGCTCTGGTCGTGATTGGCAGTGTAGTCGACATCATACTCAGTCAGGTAGAAAGACCTTAGTATGTACAACTCTGTCAATCCCTCTTCCTGCTCTCCCACTGCTGCTGCCACTTTCCGTTTTTTCCTTCCTTCACTTCTTTCCTCCTTTCCCTCCCTCCTGTCTTAAATTTGTGTTATCTTTTTAGGTTGGCTCATTAAGCAAGTCTGTTGAATCTGTTGTGAGCACCATAGACCAAATACATGCTGATTGGCTGGAAAAAATTGAGTCAGCTGCCTGCATGTTAAATGCTAACACATGCATTATATGAAGCTGCTGCTCCACAGTGTTAAGATCTTGTTAAATTGTTTAGTTTTAAGTCTATGGTGGCCATTTCTGTCAGCCTGCCACTGTATCACTGGGAGTAAAAATGTTTTTTGAAATGGATGCTTAATGACAGATGGCTAATTTGAAATATAGGATAGCCAAGTAAATAATTTCTATGAATTTAACTCTCACAGACTCAGTGGCAGGAAGGATTTTATTTTCCACCTCACTCTCTTAAATCTAATCACAACTTTTTGATGGTCTCCTCTTTCTATCTTTCATAATCCTTCTTTTTACATTTTCTTTCTTGCTCTGTTGTCTCTCTTTCTCTTTCTCTGTGCGTCTTTGTTGCTCGTGCTTGCAGAACTATTTTGCTGATGCATGGAACACGTTTGATGCCTTAATTGTTGTGGGTAGCGTGGTTGACATTGCCATCACTGAGATCAATGTAAGTAGTCATTTATCACACATACAAGCCTGTCTTACTGTGACACTCCCAGCAGGAGGGCCTTGCTTTAGCATCAGAGTTGCATTCAAGATCACAACGATCTTTTTTATGCATAAATCACTGTTCTTCCCAACTCCAGCATTTGTCATAAAACCAGTTTCATGATATGGTAAAATTGTTATGGGGTTGCTCAACTAATTTTGTTTGCATTTAACAGTTGCATTTGTTTATTGTGAGAACCATGATTCTCCTGTCCACATTAAATAATTCTGTAACTGAACAGAAATAAAGAAAAAAAAGGTGAAGGAAGACTTTCACATGTGTTATGATATTAAGTGTTATAATAATTATATATAATAATTTGTCACACTCCTCTGGTGTAAAGGAAAACTACAGGTTGTGAACATACAGTAGATGTACAGTAATTTTATTTTTTATATATTCAAATAATATTCATTGAGAATATATTTATAAAAAAACAAACTTCAACATGCTGATATGTCCCAGTTTTTTATTGAGTCCTTAAAATCCCCACGAACCAGCCTTTTTGTTTTTTTCTTTTCTTTTTTTAACAATTAATCGATTAAAAAAAAGCAAGTTATAAAAGCTTCCAAATTTGGGAACTGTTGTTTTCACCAGCTATCATTTAAAAATCTTGGCTGTAATCATTTTGTGTCAAACGTAACTCCTTTGAATCTGCTGTGCTGCTACTGCAAGGCCACTCTGCACCCTGGTTTGCAGCAGCTGTTGTTAACACTGACTCCATGCTTGCTGCCGGCTTGTCCATGTTATGAATAAGTTTGTTTGTCCTGTCTGTCTCGTGCTTTGAGTGAATGTTTTAGGTAATACACACACTGTACACCATCACTGGTCAAACTCTAAACTGGTCCAGCCACGAGGTCCAGATTCCTCCCTAGCCATTTGTTCAAGGTCCACACACTTTAATACATTCATCATCATACTTGCGTTTGGCCATGTCGTCAAGCTAGTCTACTGTCTCTGTCAGGTAGCTGTCTGTTACTCACTCCACAGCAGGAAACATCACTTCAAAATAAACACTCTCTGCTGGAAATTCCCTGTATTTCAAAATAAAGTGTGTTTTTTACAAAGTTGACACGTTTGCGTCACTTGCAGTCCATTCAGAATGGAAAACAACAGGGTGGAATGTAGAACAAGCTGGGTTTCATCAGCATAGCAGTGGTAGGAGAAGCCATGTGAGTGTATGGCAGCACTAAGCTTCCCTGTGTAGAGGGAGAATAGTAGAGGGCCCAGCATGGAGTCCTGTGGAGCTCCTGTTGTCAGGCTGCGCTGTTCAGACACAGATACTTTCCATGTCACTTGGTGAGGCAGGTAAGATGCAAACAGAAAGAGTGTACAGCCTAGGACTCACATTTCTTTAAGGGTGGAGAGGAGGATCTGGTTTTTCACTGGGTCAGATGCGTGTAAAAGTTTGAGGACAGGGCTTACTATAGCAGTATGGAGCACAGTTACCATAAATGTGGCCTTTTCAGTTAAGTGCCTGCCTTGAAACCAGATTAGTGGGGGTTGTTCTCTAAGTGGTATAGAGACAGTCGGTAAAAAAAGCACGACTCAGTCTCTTAGCTAAGAAAGAAAAAGAAAGCTTCAAAGCTACAGTCACTCATAAAAGGAAGAGAGTTGTGTCTCTGATAAATAAGTATAAAATAATGATAATTTAAAAAAAATCAGTTTTTTATTATTATTTATTTTGTTAAGGATGTCGGTGTTTGCTAGGACAACAGTTAATTTAAATCAGGCTTAATCCTGAAAGGTCATACTATAATTAAAAAAAAAGAATACGTCGTGACATTCAGCATGAATTGCAAAATCATGAGGTGAAATGTAAAAAAAGCAAAATGAACAATATCAGTATTTTTCTTTAAGAGGGTGTATCATGTATGTTTTCTCCTTATACTTAATGCCAACAGTTAACTTTATTAGTATTTTGATAAAGAGCAAAATCTTCTTGACCACTGAATGCTTGCATCATGTCTGGTGTCACTGCTGAGAGTATGTGGTAAAGCTTTTGCATGACATACTTTACGATGATGGTGTTCTTGTTTGTGGTATAAAACGTAATGCTGTGTTGTTTTATGTGAGGGTGCTTCTGATATTTTTAATGCAATTAAATGTCAAATAAGTCATAGGCAATGATGATATAGGATGTTTGCAGCAGCATTGACTCGTGAACGGTGTGATGCTGTACAGCTGGTTTGTGTATCTTTTATTAACCTTAGGCTTTTGATTTCAAGTCGGCAGCCATTCCTGTCGTCAAGGTGATAGTGGAGCCAGGGGTAAGAAAATGATTAAAGCCCCTCACCTTTTTGTGATCACCCAGCATCAATATATTTTTGTTGTCACTCTCTGTCTCTCACTTACTGATGAAAACATTGAGATGCTTTATGGTCTCACGTATTCAGTTGTGCGATGGTTTGTGATTGAAGACTCAATGTTTTGTTTTGAATCGACCTGGTTGCATTTGTTGCATTTTGCCTCCAGTTTCATGGTTCAGCTGACATTTATCTTGTTATGACCTCGTCCTGTCTGGGTGCATGGCATGATGAAGATGAACAGATAACACTGTATGGTCTTTTGTCTCATTTCGTCATTTCATGGCACGCCCAAGGGTGTGTAATCAAATTGCCAACATTGTATAGTTATGCACGGTTGTGTGTTTACATTTCTTGTCAAAGGTCTTATGTGATTGTTCTGTAACAAGAAGAGATCCATCATGATGTTTGTATCAGTTGAGAAAACTCAATTACAGTTTGTCCTTTGGTTTGTTTGTCTTTGGACTGCAGATGATCTGTCTGTTGCCTGTTTTGACTCAGTTATCCAGAGTTAAATGTGCTGTATGTGTAAGTGCTCCAGGTCTGTTAGTTATGGAATGGTATTTAAGATATGTATACTCTGCATGCACATTGATTGTTGTCATTGCAACGATGCAGAGAGATCACAAATAGGAAAATTTCTTCATAACAGTTTTCATCTATTTCTATGTTGCTTGTTAGCTAATATGACTCATACATGGTGACTGAAAGAAAGCATGTATGACTGACTGCATGAATGAATGAGCGATACCAAGCTTTATTTCTGTCTGTGTTTGGATGGTACGCCTTCTGTTTTTTCATCCTCTATCACTTTCCACGTCCTCCACCTCAGAACACAGAGGACAGCGCTCGCATCTCCATCACCTTCTTCCGCCTGTTTAGAGTGATGCGGTTGGTCAAACTTCTGAGCCGGGGGGAGGGCATCAGGACTCTGCTGTGGACTTTCATCAAGTCCTTCCAGGTGAGACTGTAACATATGTCACCAATACACAGCCTACTTGAATCTGCAATATTATGAACAAGTGAGACAAGAGATTACATTACTACACAAGTTAAGTTTAGTTCACCCCAAATTCAAAAATACATACTGTTGTTTTATTTATTAATCAGGCTCAATATTGGCTGTAGAGATGTCTGCCTTCTCTCCGGTTTAATGGAACTAGATGGCACTCAGCTTGTGGTGATCAAAGCACCCAAAAAATATATTTGAAAAATTCAGCAGCAATGTCTCTTTCCAGAAATCATGACCTGGTTACTCAAAATAATCTGCTGACCTTGTTGTGAGCAGTTTTATGTAGGACACATTTTCTTACTACAAAAACTACACTCGCCAACCGTGTCACTGCACAGAAGGAAGCGTGTATCTCCTGCTAGCTCACCTAGCACTGGTGAGCTAGCTAACATTACAGCTCAGCCACGGAGGACACTATTAATGATGACAACTTGTGCTGTCACGAGCACGACCCTCTCGTCCATGTGTAGATGCACGCTTCCTTCTGTGCAGTGAAAGAAAATAGTTCCTAAATGAAGCTGCTCACAACAAGGTCTGTAGATTATCTTGAGTCACTGGGTCAGAATTTATAGACAAAGACATTGCTGTTGAGTTTTTAAAATGTATTTTTTTTTGTTGTTGCTTTGAGCACCACAAGCTAAGTGCCGTTTAGTTCTGTTATACTGGAGAGAAGGCAGACATCTCTATGGCTGATATCTCCAACACTCAGCAACTTGCACCAAAACAATCCAGACTGATAAATAGCACTTACAGGTAAGAAGGAAAATGTGTTTCTGATTTTGGGATGAAACGGTCCCTGGCGAGAGATCTAACCCTGTGAAACTGGTTGCTGGGTAGCAGGCTTATAACCAGCATAACTGCAATTCATGGGTAGCTTTAAAGAAACTATATAGCATACCAAGACAAGAGAATATACATTTTCCAACATGGGGCTAGGTGTACAAGTTTTAATCAAGTAAACCAGTGGATCTGGTGATTAAGTGTGGTTTGACAATGCACTTCATTTGAATAACAGACCGCAGATAGTGACGTAGCAATGTCTCACCCTTTCCTCTTTTTTGCCACCCAGGCTCTTCCCTACGTTGCACTCCTGATCGCCATGCTGTTCTTCATCTATGCTGTAATTGGAATGCAGGTAATACTGTTAATAACCTGTTTGACACCCTGCAGGGCATATTCAGCGACTGTTTTAATTGTGTAACAGATAATTTAATTGTTTTATTTTATTTGTCTTGTATTTTTGTTAGAATTTGAGCAGGCTGGCTGATTCTTTTAAATGATGTTTCTGTGTCTTTTTTTTTTTCTTTTTCCAGGTATTTGGGAAAATAGCCATGGTAGATGGGACACAAATCAACCGCAACAACAACTTTCAAACCTTTCCTCAAGCTGTCCTGATGCTCTTCAGGTGTTTGTGTAGCTAAAATAGTTGGTTATAAAGCTGGTATGAGTCACACAGATGCTCAAATCCCTCATTCTTCTTCTGTGGTAATGTTGTTTCTTATTCTATGTTAGGTGTGCCACAGGTGAGGCCTGGCAGGAGATCATGCTAGCCTGTCTGCCGGGGAAGCTTTGTGATTCAGAGTCGGACTACAACCCTGGAGAGGAAAGAACCTGTGGCAGCGGCTTTGCCATTATATACTTCATCAGCTTCTACATGCTCTGTGCTTTCCTGGTAATCTTCAGACATTTCACTTTGTGCAGTACCTGTAATGTTTGAGCTCAGACTTGAGCATTTCTGTATAAAATGAAATACCAAAAGATACAGAAAATATCGCCTGTTCTGGTTTCAGATCATCAACCTGTTTGTTGCTGTCATCATGGATAACTTTGACTATCTGACCCGTGATTGGTCCATTCTTGGGCCGCATCACCTGGATGAGTTTAAAAGGATCTGGTCTGAATATGACCCTGAGGCCAAGTGAGTGTTCAGGACTCATTTGGAAAGAACCAACAAAAGTTTTTTTTTTCATCATGTATACTTCTGCTATAGAATATTTGTGTCAGTACACATAGGATGGTGATTGTTTTGTAACAGTCCCTGTGAAGTGCACCTACCGATTATCAGTAACTTATTATCAGGACCTCTGCTGTCAGTGAAGACTGTGTTATAGTGCCTAATATTTAAATGTATCTTGTTGTCAGGGGCAGGATAAAGCACCTTGATGTGGTGACTCTGCTGAGGAGGATCCAGCCTCCACTTGGGTTTGGCAAGCTCTGCCCTCACAGAGTGGCCTGTAAGGTGGGTTTCAAAACAGAATCAATCAATCAATCAATCAATCAATCAATCAATCAATCAATCAATCAATTTTATTTATAAAGCCCAATATCACAAATCACAATTTGCCTCACAGGGCTTTACAGCATAACAACACACTCACACAGATAGAGATGGAGAAATGCACATCCACTGTTGTGGTGAATGTTGAGGGTGACAAAAATACATGAAAGGTTTTGTACATCATTAACATATAAATTCATAGAATTCACATTACTAATTTTCTAGTCTCTATATACAGACTCTACATTCAGTGAATGTAGAGTCTGTAGGCAAACCCCGGAGATCTTGCCTCCGGAAGAAGAGCAGAAGAGCCTTGGTTTCCGGTTGTAGGCTGTTTGTAGTCCGCGTGATATTGACCAATCACGTTTGAGCCGGCTGCAGTTGTTGCCAGGTTAAATGGTCCGTGCGGTGAACTAACGAAGCGGAACATTATTGGCGTCACTGCAAACTCTGAATCCATCGCAATGGTTAAGCATATTTATTTATATATAAACGAAGTCGTAAACGGAAATTCGCCTCCTCCGCCCAAATCAAACCGTAATGCTAAAAAATTGGGGGTTTGCCCCCAGAGGCTGTATCGCCGTCTGCTGGAAGTCAGATGCTGAATACAGCCGATGGGTTCTGAGAATGCTAATTTTGAGATGTGGACTCGAGTCACATGACTTGGATTCGAGCCTTTTGAATTGAAAGTACTTGATACCTTGCCCTAAGCGCAAAAATTAAAAAGTGTTATTGGAAAAGTGAGCCTCATATCAGTTTATTTCCTGAATCAACAAACGTTAATGCTATTAATTCCCAGCAAGTCGACACTTAATTCTTCAGAGCCACTTAGTTTGAACCAATCCGACAACATCCAAAGTTGCAGGAGAGAACCATAAAGAACTAACATTATTGAGCGCCAGTTGGAAAAATGATACTAAAGATAATTTCGTTTGTGTACGAAACTATGTAGTGGTCAACAATAAACAAATTGCAGTTTGCAAGTGCGGGTTGAAAATTACAGACAGAGACACAACTTCCAAGAAACTTGTTTAAAAAAAACATGTACCGATTTTAAAAATCAGTCATGCATCTGCTATTTTCACATTTGATGCATCACTGTTAATCTGTACTTCTGTTGCAGCGTCTGGTGGCGATGAACATGCCCCTAAACAGCGATGGGACAGTCATGTTTAATGCCACCTTGTTTGCTCTGGTCCGCACTGCTCTCAAGATTAAGACTGAGGGTGAGTCTGCACCTTCAAGATCCATCAGAGACCTGCAGTACGATTTGTTCTATTCTTATGGACTGCTCCTGTTTGGTTGAGCTTTTTTGAGCTGTGCATTTGTCCTTTTGCTCAGTAAAAAGGAGGAACTAACAGAATGCAATAGATTTAGGTTGTGTGACCATGAGGTAAGAAGATGGAGCACAAGTGAGTAACTGGGCCAGAGCGTCCTGTCGTATGCACTGGAACTTCTCAGGCGTAAAAGCTATTTGAGATGACAGCCCAGAGAAGCCACTACAGCATGCAGTGTGTTTGTAATGTGGTCAGTTAATAACTCATGATCCACAGAGTCATGGACAGAGACACGTTGGCATCTTGGCAAGTAATCCCTATACCAGTAATTACCTTCTACCATGGTCCAGTTTTTTAGCCTCGTTCAGTGGGCAAACAAAGTTGTACTTCTGAATCTTCAATGTTTATTTGTTTTTTCATTCATTTGAGAATTAAATGTATTTATATATTGACTGACTCCTTATGGGATTTTAAGGTAACACCATGTCCTTCTTTCAAATTGTTTTCTCTGGGATGCCTCATCTAGTGTGTTTTTACTCACTGTCATGTCAGGGTACTTCGACTGTTGGTGTAATACTCCCCTATTCACAACTGTGTCGAGTAGAGCTTTCCATTATTGACTGTGTCAGCTGTCTTGCACTCCCTGTGGTCAGGAAGCCCATATTCTAGTTCGACATTTTGCCACAAGAGGGAGTTATAGAGTAGTAGTAGTCGTCTCTTCTCAATACCAACAGCTTTAATACACATAACACAGCATCAAAACTACACTTCACAGTCATGTGACTGAATCAGATCATTTACTTTTGTGCTCAATTTTGTGTTTGCAAGACAGAGGGCATTTGATGCTTAATCCATTCATTATCATCATCATCATCATTATCAGGAATTTTGTGTATTTATTTTAAATGTCAAGATATGTGTTGCGATCTTTGTGTGTGTGTGTTTGTCACTTGTTTTAAACCAAAGTGACCTTACAGTTAAACATTTCACCTTTTCTGCCATTTCCAAGGTAACCTGGAGCAGGCCAATGAGGAGCTTAGAGCTGTGATTAAGAAGATCTGGAAGAGAACCAGCATGAAGCTGCTGGACCAAGTGGTGCCTCCTGCAGGCGGTCAGTGGTCATTACACACACAGGCACAGCAGGTCAACCCATTTTGCATAAACAGTGAACTCCATTTGCTTTTAAGCATCATTCACAGTTCAAACAATAACCTCACTGCGTACCTCTCCTCCTCTGTACTGTTCTCTCAGTTAATTTGAATACACGCTGCTTCTCATTTGTATTTTCCGAGAGTTAATGATGTCAACTTTAACGTCATCAAAATGTTTTGGAAGTCCCACAGCAAATTATTCTACGCCTGTGTATTTATAGAAAGAGGATGTGATGGGACAGAGGACATTCGTTGGAATACAAATATATAACCCCCCTAATTTGAATTTCAAAAGGAAGTCAGTGCCATTTACACACTTTCCCTTTACTGAATGATGTCCGTACCTCACACCACACTTCACACTTCATTTCATATACATTTTGGTGTTCTTCTGGCTATCAAACACTAACCCTAGGCTTGAAAGGGGGCTTTCAGTTGTTGATTATTTTCTTTCACACTAAGACATACGCTACAGTAATCTTGAGTTAGTGTCAGTTACAATAAATTCCACAACTGATAAGTTTTCATAAACGAGAAAATGTATCAAGAATCCATAGAAACATTTTGACCAACTCCTGACCTAATCTACTTCTCTGCTGTCCATCCATATGCTCAGTGTCTGCCATCTTTTCACACAGTTTAATACACTACTCTCAAAGCTCTGAAGCCAAGATACAAATATTTAGCAACATTTTTTTTTTTATGTTTTAGTGTTCAGAACATGCTGATCATACAGATGGAAAGCATAGCAGTGGATTATGCTGTCAGATAGTCCTTTTTCACTGCAGACATTTTGACTTGTAACAGCAGGAAAAGCACAGGTGTTACTGACAACATTAACAGTGGCTCTCGCTGCCATGCCAGTGTGACAATGAGGTAGCGTGCACAACACCAGGACCCTGAAACTGAAGCAGCTAATTGCAGTACAGCATTATATCACCAACCAGCGGGAGCGTTTATCGGTCCGGTGTGGCGCAGTGCATTCTGGCAGTTGTAGGTTTGCTACCTCTTGAGCAAAAACACATGCCACAGTCCTTTTTCTCTGTTTTCTCTGGTCATGTAGCGCCAATTTCAGGTATTCAAGGTATTTGCATCTTTCTCCTGCATAGATGACCTAGTTTCTTGTGACAACCCCCTTTATTGTGGTAGTACTTCTTTAATTATAATATTTATACCTGTGCTTATCCTACTGTCAAACTATCTTTTGTAAAAACTTATTATATTTTTGTAAAAAACACTTTGGTACTTTTTTAAGATGAAAAGCTGACTAAAAAAAAACTTTTTAAAGTCATCTTTCAGGTCTACACAGTGGTAACACAGGTCAAATTACTTAAAAAACAGGTGTTGAGAGTTAATCTGTTTTTCTGTTTTCTTTTTTTTCTTTCTGAAGCAACGAGGCCCACTTACTGTCCAAAAGAAACAATGAAATAGACAGGGTTACCACGCACAGTACTTCACTTCACAGAAACTCTCCTTATCTCTGTCAGCCAGTCACAGATCAGCTGTGGTTTCTGTCATAATGCTACGGTTTTGTTTATCATAAATCTCGCCGTCTCAGGTTCTACATTCTCCCTTCCTGCAGCACCCCCTCGCTGTAGACAGAGCGTATATTGGATTTTAAAAAAACACACAAAGAAGCAGATACTTGATTATGCTGATGTTTTTATATGTTGTTTGCTTGTATACTGTGTCTGATGCTGACACAGATATGTTTAAGCACATTTTTAGCAAGTTTCCTTTCTGTGGATTTATTCTTCAAGTCATCTCACAGTCATCTTTATCAACAATCTCAACAAAAACCCTCTGGCCGTTAGTTTCAAGAACTCGATGAAGAATTGTTTTTTTTTTTTTTTTAGGCGTAGGTGAATTTCCAGCAGAGTTTATCAAAGGTTCGATCTGTTTTCCACAAGCAGTCCCATCAGCATTAGTTTGGGTGGTTATTCATACATCATAGTTGCACAATTATGCCCCAAAATCCATACAAAACTTGTATTGCTGACTCAATCTTAACTATACTGCTTAATATGTTGAAGTTTTTTTTTTTTTCTTTAAGTTAAAACAAATGTGACATTTGTTCCTGTATCTTCAGCCAAATCTGATAGACTTATGTGGTTTGCTATATTTTGTTCTTATGTGTGTTTATATTGCACAGTCATGCAAAGCTGGTCAAATAACATGATTAGTTGTCCACATCTTAGTTGAGTCATTTGTGGTAGTTACTTTGGATTATTTTTCACCTTACACAAAAAAAACCTTACTAATAGAAGGCTGAGTATAGGCACACCTAAGTCTAACGTGCACATACAGCTTCCTCTAGTTGTGTTCATGTAGTTCTTCCAGTGTCCTTGTTTGCTTGTTTGGGGCAGCTGTGGCTCAGAGGTAGAGCGGGTCGTCCACCAATCAAAAGATCAGCAGTTCAATCCCAGGCTCCTCCAGGCTGCATGTCGAAGTATCCTTGAGCAAGATACTGAACCCCAAATTGCTCCCGATGGCTGTTCCATCAGTGTGTGTGAGTGTGTTAAAACTGAGTAGCAGGTGGCACCTTGTATGGTAGCCTCGGCCACCAGCGTATGAATGTGTGTGTGAATGGGTGAACGTGACTCGTAGTGTAAAAAAGCGCTTTTAGTGGTCACTAGATGACTAGAAAGGCGCTATACAAATGCAGGTCCATTTACCATTTACAGTGCTTCAGCTCTGCTGTTTTTTAGAGCTTAATTCAACTGCATGTCTTTATGTGTGTTAGTTTGCTAACCTCTCTTCTTGTTTTCTTGAGTCTTTTCTGCCGAGCCTCTCTCTTCCACAGCTTCCTCTGCTTTCAGTAGAGTGCTCAGTCAGTCGCTGGCCTTCTTCTTTTCTCTTTCTGCCGTCCTGAGCTCTCTGGGGCAATTCTGTTTTAGTCAGGTGGCATGAAACTACTGATACCTCTTTCTTTAAAACTTCATCGGGGTCTGCCCAGAAAGAGAAACTGCTATCAAGTAAAAATGTATTAAAATGATGCAGATCACTTGCTTAAGAAACAGAAATCATAAAAATCTGAACTAAAGTGTGTTATGAAAACGTGATTTATCTGGCAAAAATATGGCCCAAACATTCATGCACGTCTGATAAAACGGATGTTTTAGATATTAGATGCTCTTTGCGAATTATGCAGTTTAGTGAAACCACCTTAAGTATGCTTTTGGTCACAGTTTCTCTTTCTGAACAGAGCCTTTCACACTTTCTCTCTGGCTGTTTTGGGTTATGTAGAGGAAATGGAATGGAAATGTGTCAGCTGCTTTAAGATGGATCACCAGATCTGGATAGAGCGGTGATTCCCTCTTAAAGCATCCATCCTTCTGACATTCGTCACCATTGCTCATTAAAATGGGTCAAGGAAAGTCGACGATGAAACCAAAAAATCCCACGTTCCCCACACACCCAGATTCAGCCTGTTTTCTTGTTCAGTCTTTGTCCCCATTCTGCTTCCGCAACCTTATCTGAGGGAATCAGACCCATGCTTCAGTAGCCTCCCTGCATGGCAGATAGTGTGTGTAGTCACAGCTCTTTCTCTGGCTAAATGTAGTTTGTGTGTTCTCCCTCAAAAGGGGAGCTGTAGATCTGACCCTTGCTGCTTCTCTTCGCTGCCTTCTTGCATGTGCTTCTTGCTGCGGATCATGTTGTTTTACAGAGATATATAGAGATACAAAACACCTCTGCTCGTCTGTCTCTGAAGTGGTGGATGTTAAATGTAGTAAACTCTGTAGTCATATGATGTAGCACCAGTATGTGTGGTAGTGGTAGTAACTGTTTGGACTCATAGACAATGCAGTCATAAATAACTGTAAAATAAACAAAACTGAAATCTGATTTTGGTACATTATAAGGTCAAGAAGGCTCATATGCACTCGCTTGCATGAGCAGTTGTGTGTGTTTTTCCTTTTTGTGCGCAGGAGGAGTGTTTCATAACCACATGCATGTTTTCAGAGACAAAGCAAAATTGGAGCTGCAGCCATAGATGTTATCTGTTGTCTGGTTAAAACCTGCTGCAGACATTTGCGTGTGTGTGTAAATGTCACTTACAGATTCTGACAGGCTTTTGAAAATGACATTCAGCTCTGTTATCAGAGCGCAGTCACCCACTTCATGTGCATTCAGTTCTGACATTTAAACAGTGCCTAGAAAAATGTTGGCTACACCTTGGTTTTTAAGTTTGTATTGAAAAGGAATGTAACAGTGCTTTGCTTTGTGTCAACACAGCCAGTATCACATCCAGAAAGATAATAAAGACCACTGGTTTTTTATGTACTCATCAAAAACGACACGAGACAACATGTCTAAGTGGGGTGCGTGTGGATGAAGAGTTAACTTGTGTCAACTGCCTCACAAGGATTTGCAGGCCTGTCGGGTGCTCTGAGAGTAGGGCAGTCTTGTTTCAGGAGAGACTTCAGAGATCTGGGCCAAAGTTAACTGGAGCACACAGACTTGAGGCAACAAACTTTATTTGAGGACTAATGTTTCAATGGCAGGTGTGTTCAATGATGAATGGTGATCCAGCTGATTTAATTTTAACTTCAACTTTAATTTATCACTTTATATTGATTACAAAGACACAGTTGAAATGAGTTTCTAACAAATGGATCCCCTGTGTTGTTTTCTATCTTTTCAAAAAAAAAAAAAAAAAAGAGCACATAGCTGGCTGTTGTTTACATAGCTAGTAGCCTATAGTGCAATGTGTAGTCCCATTTACAGCACTGGTTATCCAGATTTGGTATTCTTGAAAAATGTATATCTGCATCAGGGTGATCTAATCCAATTATGCTTTGAAACTCAGCACAAAAGTAAAATGGATTATCTGGTCTTGGATAGCAAAACATGGGATTTCCAAATCTAGATGAAACTTTTTGAACAACTGGGCCTAAATGTTGAAAAATAAAAAATTAAAGCGCCAGTATTTAGACCAAATCTCTGAAGTCTCTCCTGATATAGCAGTGGTGTGTATACTTGCCTGCTGTGATACTCCTAAGACCGGGCAGTTATTGTAATGCTTAAGCAGCAGGGAGTTAGGGCGCTTCATTAACATGTCTCGGTATTTTTTTCATAGTGATTGTTACAGAGGTGTTTTGTTTGATTGTTAAGATAACTTTCTGCAGCGGTGAAGCTGAATGTTTGTTTACTGTTTATGGACTTCAGCTTTGATATGTTTTTGCGCAAATGAACTTTTCTGCCTAGATGTGTGTCTGTTCTCTTCGATGGTGAGGTAGTTGTGGGTAAAATCTCTGTTGAGTGATTTTATTTTTTGAATGTCATGGAAAACAGATGCAAACAGATTTTCAGTGTTGAGGTGTTTCGGTATTTTGGTGTTGATCTGGGAGGCTTTGGTGTGTCTGGTCTGTTCACTCAGATGACGAGGTAACAGTGGGGAAGTTCTATGCCACCTTCCTGATACAGGACTACTTCAGGAAGTTCAAGAGGCGCAAAGAGCAAGGGCTTGTAGGAAGGCGCTCGTGGGAGAGACTGAACACAACCATGGCTCTACAGGTGAGTAAAGTACAATCATTGTCCACAATACTGAAGCACCGATACCAACTGCGCTTTCTCACTGTCTCTTGTTGTTTATGTTTACTACAGTCGTTCTGCTGTTCTCTGCAACTATGCAAGAAAAGTCTCTGTTGAAAACCTTTTTATATCAATCTTTTCATCAAATTTTTATTTCCATTTTTTCCCCTCAATGTCAGTTTTCCTGTTGTATCAAATATTAGTATTTTTTAAAGTATTATATTGAAGTTGGAAATTTCAGTATTGTCACAACACTACAGTGTATCATGCTGGTGTTCATAGTCCCACAGATTCACTCTATCAGTGCGTTGACCAAATCATTGACTGAATTTTACCAAATGCCCTTCATCTAAATTAGAGCCAACTCTGACCTTTTTTACACTTGGTTTTAAAGTATGCTTCAGTGTTCCGAACACAAGTGGACAGCCGAGACATATCACCATTCACACCTGTGTCTATCATGCATCTCCAGCTGACCAGTCATGTTCAGATTTCATTACTTTCTACGTCACTTATAGTGGAAGTTCAAAGGGCCCTGCGCACGTTTATTACGTTGATGCTCACCACTCACGTTAGCAGTTATGTCAGGAACAGCTTGAGATATCGCTGTCCGCAGAATCCAACACATTTCCTTCCATAGGGCAAAATAATGGACAGTCACACAACACAGCAACCAACTCATCGTAAATTGGGCAAGTTGTAGAGCGTTGGCGTCCTGTCACTAAAACAACCACCACATTGTGCACTGAGTGCATATTTTCCTGTTATGTCCTTGTTGGAGACGCATCAGGAAGCATTAGCATTTACACTACAAAAGATAGGCAGTCAGTTGGGTCCAGGACCACCTTAAGTAATCGGATCACTAGGAGTCTTGGTGGTCCTTTACATTTGTATTTAGGGCTGTCCACTTGTGATCCATTTGTCCAAGACAGATTTTAAAACCAAGTGTAAAAAGTGATTCACACATCAGCTCTGTCACTGAAAACCAAACATCAACTTAGAAATATTAGTTTAATAAAAAACTCAGGTCTAGACTTTAAGAACCACAGCACACAAAGTCAGCCCAGTATCGACTACTGAGAAAAGTAACCCTTAACACATTTGACTACTGAAAACACAAGAATTGTATTGTATTACCCATGGTGACCTGTCTGTTAGATTTATGTTCCTTTATAACAAAAATCTAAAAATAAAGTTAAAAAAAAAAGAAAAGAAAAAAAAGTCAGCCCAGTATCACCAGTGACTAATCTTTGCTCAAGTCTCTCCAAAAAGCCCCTCGTTGTTATAGATCCTACCTTCTCCATGGGAAAATGAAGGTGAACAGAATTTCTTTTGTGTTGCTCACAGCATTGAAAGATCAAAGAAACATTGAGGAGCAACATCACTCTCTGCAAATCCAGTGTCTCTGGATAATCCAGAGAACACTGTCATGTTTTCATTGAAACAACTTTCTACCGAAGTAATGGCTCCTATAAGAACTTTTTTCCAGAGTAACTCAGACAAGTAAAACTAAAATCAAGAAGTGACCCTCTGAAAGTCACCCTACTTGTCTTACTTTTATGCTCCACAGAGCAGTAAACCGCCAGAAGATATGGGATTTGCTCTGTTGACCTTTAAAACCATGTCAGCATTTCTGAATAGCTCTGTTAAGACTGCTGTGGATCTGTCTGGGCAGAGATGTGTTGTCACCTGAAATAAAGTGGAACGTCTGGCAACATTAAAGGGCCAGTGTGTAATATTTGGCATGGTTTATTGTCAAATCTGAATCTGAATATTCTACCCATTAATATGTTTATATAAGTGTATAATCGCTATAAAATAAAATTCGTTTGGTTTTTGTAGCCTTATAATTATGCTTTTATATATATATATATAGCAAGGGCCTTGCTTTAGAGAGGT
>NC_065521.1:19095031-19209533 GCF_006386435.1 Epinephelus moara | reverse complement strand
GAGGCCACCGTCATTTACCCGACAGGAGGGGTGAGCGAGTGAGCCCTGCAATCTAGAATTTGACCACTGATGTCACTGTTTTCAACCCATTTTACACACTGGCCCTTTAATACTACTAATAGTTTTTCTCAACCAGACGGAGATACAAATGTTGATAAAAAGCCTGTTATGGCTGGAATGTTTGTTGTTATGGCTGCTATCTTTGCAGGCTGGCCTGCGCACGCTGCATGACATTGGACCAGAGATCCGTCGAGCCATATCATGTGACCTGCAAGAGGGGGGCCTGGTAGATGCTAATGGAGAGGAAGAAGAAGAAATCTACAGGGTAAACATCCTTAAAGATTCCCTTCAGACAGTTAGACTTTTTTTGCTTGTTTGTTTTTTTTGATTGTTATTGAAGCGGTACGTTTCTTAAATACAGCCAATAAAGACAGACCAGTTTCTAATTTTTTTTAATCCCACACTTCAAAGAGAGGTTTCTGATGACATTCTTTACTTTTGTCTTCAAAACCAAGGAGCTGTGCTCTCACATGATTCATTGTTGCATCATCTCACATTTGACACTACATTTTCTTGTGAGTGTTATTTATCATATTTTTTTGATGTGGAGATAAGAACTGAAAGAATGACTCTCATTATTAGGTTTCATGTAGTTTGACTTTGATATTCAGTGTGGAAAACTACAGGAAAACATTAAATCAGTGTCCTTGTGCCCCTGGCTGAGATTTCATTGATTTAAACATTAGAATGTTGTGTAGTGATACAATATATCATTTCAGTCAGGAGAGACATGTTTTTATGGTAAAAGAATATTTATTAACATGTGAACGAATGAATAAGAATGTGGAAAGTCTTTGGCGATTAGACCCCGTAGAGGGTCTAGACGCTGGTGGTGGTAGAGGTGGTGAAGATGAGATGAGAGGAAGATGGAGAAGTGCAGATGATCTGGATGAATAGAGGAATGAGTCTTTGAGAGCTTGTCCTGGACTCTGGATACGATGGCTGGAGGTGACCAGGGTGGAGGAGGGTGCGGAGATTCTGCCTAAAATGATGGCTGACAGCAGCAGAAGATGCGCACTGCTTTACACTTGTAAATCTGCTCTCAGCCTCTTTTCAGAGAGTCTTTTTATCCTTGGTCAAGATACTGAACCGCAAATTGCTCCCCATGGCTGTTCCAT
Source organism: Epinephelus moara (assembly GCF_006386435.1). Lineage (NCBI taxonomy): Eukaryota > Metazoa > Chordata > Actinopteri > Perciformes > Serranidae > Epinephelus > Epinephelus moara. The sequence continues at coordinate 19,208,355 of NC_065521.1, read as the reverse complement.
CATTGTGTGAGAGCGTGCAAATGCGTACTGAGTAGCAGGTGCCACCCTGCATGGAAACCTCAGCCACCAGTGTGTGGATGTGTGGGTGAATGTTACTCAGTAGTCTTAAAGCACTTTGAATGGTCAGCAGACTTGAAAGGCGCTATACTGACTGCCTGTGTTTATTATGCTGTTTTGTCTTAGTCCTGATTGGTTTCTGGTGTCTCTGCAGCGTAACGGTGGTCTTTTTGGGAACCATGTCAACCATGTCACTACTGATCAGCAAGGCTACTCTCACCCGACCACTGTCACCCAACGGCCGCTACAGATCCTGCCCTTTTCCTGTAGTGCCTCAACTGAACCCGTCCAAACAGGCAGGAGAGCCAGCGACGTCGACCAGGGAGGGGAGACAGAGATGAACTCTTCGCCCATCCAGTATAACCATCATTATCACACCCCTCATCCGTATAATTATCCTCACTGTATTTCCACTTGCCATCAATCGCCAATACCCTCCAATGCCAACCTCAACAACGCCAACGTGCCCTCACTTCTCTCCATGACCAACGGGAGGCAGCAGAAGTGTTTGTTAAGGCGAGACCGCCCATCCTCTACCAAAAATGGATCATCGGTGTCCACTTACAGCAAAGGAGTACACGACAAACTTTGGAAGTCACACTCCATAAGGTCAGTGAAAAAAGGATTAATTTGACTTTTGTCACAAACGCAATAGTACTCACCAAGAACCTGTTTAGAATAAGTAGAGTTCCCCTTTAATGGGAGCCAAAGCAGCCTCTGGAGAATCTTAATAGTTACAGATGTATAATCTTTGTTTGACGCTCAGATTTTTTACGTGATTGCAAACTAATATCAAGAAACAAAGTATGTTTGATAAGCACTTAGCTGTTCAAGAGGAGCCAAGCTGGTAGACTGCTCCGAAGGGCTGGGTGATAATTCATTTCAAGTAATTCAGTCATTAATGAGTCATCACAGATCTCTGACATGAAAGTAACTATTTGAAAATAATCTTAATAATAATAATAATAATAATAATACATTTTATTTATAAAGCGCTTTCCAAAGTTCTCAAAGTCACTTTACAGAATAGGTTAAAAATACATCAAAATACAATTTACAGCAAAATACATCGAAGACAAAGAGGAATAGCAATGGGAGTGAAAAACAAATAAATGAATATCTTAGTGATATTGTGATATTACTTGGAGCCAGCCCGACTGCACTGTCTAGACTGGGGATGTCAAACAAAGGTCCTCCAAAGGGTTCAAATCAGCCCACTGGATGCACATCTATCAGTGACGCACTTGGAAAGGCTGAGAGGTGCCAGGTTTCAGGAACAGGTAAACAGTGGGTAGCCTACGTCATGTAAAATGTTGCTTCAGAGGCTTTAGTTTTAAGTTTTCTGACATAGCACTGAGTACTTATTGTGGTGAAATTTAAAGATAGTAAAAACTGTGCAAACGTTCAGTATTAGACTTCTATGTTAAAACAATATTGGTTGAACCCTGTTACTAGGGCACTGCCAAAACTTAATTTTTAAATGTAACATCACCTGCTTCCTCAGTAGCTTCCAGTTTAGTTTGGTGTGATGCCAACATTACTGTGGAGCGGAACTGTATGTAAAGATGCACATGTAATGACAGTGAGTAATAGACTGAATGCGGAAAAACTGTTGAAAGTGACCTTATTTTTCCTAAGACATCTCAGACACAGCGTTTATTATCTGTTTTGTAAATGGACGAACATTTTCAGAATGTACTTTTACCTTTTTACACTAAAAGAAAGGGAAAAATTTGAAGGTGTTTTTAATCACAGTTTACTATGCAATGGTTTTACTGGTTCAGACCACTTAAGATCAAAGTGGCCTGTTTGTGGCCCTTACACTTAAACGAGTTTGACACCCATGCCCGAGACTATTCGCCGGAACTCTCAGCAGATAAGGGCAGACTACAAAAAAACGGGCATGCTTGATAGAAACCCATTCTGAAACTCCCCCTGAGCATCCTGTTCACCAAAAACAGAAATATATTACTTCATCTCAGCCGTCATGGCAGATTGCAAAAGAGCATCTTCATGGGCGTTATTTTCCATCCCAAAGATCGCAGTGTTGCTTCAGTGTAAACATTCCTTGGAAGTGATGAATGCATGACTAGAACAAACAGCTTTTATATGAAAACATCACCTGATACCCCTCCTCTAAGTCCTGACAGTGTATACCCATAATTCCACTCTGAGTCTTACTGTAGAGGACAAGTGCTGCCTCAACATGTTAATATAAATATTTAATTTCAATACTATAGTAGAGCCGTTCGCAAACAGACACGAGCTCATGCAAAAAAACATTCATTTTCAGTAGGTACTTAAAAGACTTACTGACCTTAAAGTGATATAGAATAAGTATACAACAGGTACAACTAATCTTATTATAGGGTTGTTTTCAGTTATATTATAAGTGTGTGTTTGGACTCTTTTTTTCTCTTTTTTTCCAGGACTCTTCATCCTGAGGGGATGCTTTTCCTAATCTTCTAACAGATTTAGGCTTTTGGGCTCTACAGATATACTTGACTTAACATAATAAATCAAATACATGGCTTTGGGATACATATCGATGCATATTGTAATGTTAATTAATGTTAAGTAATTTCCTCTGTATGCTTTGGGACAGTAAGCTTGTGAAGTACTTAAATCATTCATGTAATATTCAGCCTGTGCAAACATCTATTTTTGAAAGCACTTTAATTCATGTCCTCTTTTGTCATTGCATGCATCCACTCCTCCCCGTCCCTACTTGCTCTCCTGTTGCAAAAAATCCCATCTGCCTGACTACCCACTTCCTTTCCCTGGAGCAGGACACGATACTATGAGACCTACATTAGGTATGTGCATGATGTTAGCTTCCTTTTACAACGTGCTGTTTTTGTTGGCGGTTACAAAAACATGCTGTGAAGGCTGTTAGTCTGAAAAACGTCATAGTGAATGAGCACTGTGGGAAAATGCAACTTTGAGACCTTGTGATGTTGCAATAAAATTGTTTGACAGTATTAACATGTGTGCTTTATTGTGCTGAATCTGCATTAAAATTCTAACAAACAGAAAAAAACAGATGTTATATCTAAGCATGTATAATCGTCAAATTTGCACTGATCAGAATATGACTGATTGTATCTTGTGTTTCGATGACAGGTCAGAAAGTGGCGGTGTGCTCTACCCCACCATTCGGCGAGAGGAGCCAGGGGGCGGGGACAGTGATGACGAGCGGGGCTCTGGAGAGTACTACAGTGGGGAGGAGTTTCATGAAGACGACATCATGCTCACAAAGGACAGGTACTGTGATGGCAACAGCAGCTGGCAGTTAGGTTTGGGCAGTATCTGGTTTTTCATACCTTCATACCCTACTGAAATTTCACTGGGGTATACAGTGTATGAACCCAACCTCTGTAAACAGTGAGTTTGCTGCGTTCTACAAAATCTCTTTAATAAACAATGAAAACAGACAAAATATCAAGTTTTCAGAGAAATACAACCATACACCTTCCGAACTTAGGCTAGCTTAATTGCCTTGTTAACTCATCGTAAAATACACTTTATTCAAATTCGACAGAAACAAAATAAAACCCACCAAAACCATCTTAGTTAGTCTTGCTAGTCGTCTAGTTAGTTAGTCCACTGTTCCATCAATCAACATCTCTGGTCTGGTAGAAATAAAGCTAAATTCTCCGAGTTAGATGTTGAAATAATACGCTGGCCTCTCTCTGCTGTTTACAGTCCTGTAATGTTATCCACAGTCGCCATAACTGTCTGCTCAGCTGCCTGTTCCACCAGAAGAGACTGACCTTTAGTGGTGCGCGATGTGCATTAAATATCAATACAACACCTCTATATGAGGTGGAGAGGAGCATCTGTATTTTTGAAAATCATACCGTGGGGATTTCAATATACCTTTGTATACCGTAATACTGTGATGCCACCCAAGCCTAGCTGCCAGTGTGAGGACACACCAACAACTAAACAGCAGTGGCCACGAGCACCACATGTGGACTACTGCCCTGTTTGTATGTCGTTATCATGAATTTGTACAAGTATTTTCTCTCTGAGTGGCACAGAATTTATGTAGCGTTTATCTAGAATGAGCACTTGTGTTCCTTGGTGCATCACCAGTGGCAACATAATAACGTGTTCATTTAGCTACCTGTTTCCAACTTTTTTCTAACAACACTGAAATCATTTGTTAGGCGACATCGCTTCCATAAAAAATCTTTTCTTTTTACAGGTTGTCCAACAAGGACCACCATGACGCAGAGGGAGACTCTGAACTCGAGGTTTCCAAGGGCGAACACCAGCATGATGGTTTCTATGACGATGACCAACAGCCGATCTACCAAGATGGCAGGCGGTCACCTAGGAGATGGCTTTTACCCTCACCTCAACGTAATACGTCACAGCACAACAACTTTTATTATTGTTTGAATTTTTGTGGAGTGATGAGAAGTGATTGAGATTCCTTGACATGGTCAGAATTGATTTTTAACGTTATATGTTATTTATACTGATGAAGAGCGTCTTCATGACTGGTATCTTAATTATAAAGATGTGTTCACATATTCTGTTACCAATTTGTGTAACAGTCATTCAGGTTCAGTTCACTGTATTAAATGTAACGAAAAAGTAATTTATATGTTAATATTCTGTTATACCCTTGTTATAGCTGTGTGGAATTTTTTTTTTGTGTTTTACCCAACTCTGTTCTTGAATACTACACAGCATTTTCTTTCTTTAAGTACCCACAGTTGAAGTTCAGAGTGATAGTTCTTTGTCCTCATTTGTTCTCAGCCTCCAACAGACCAACATTTAGTTTTGAGTGTCTTCGCAGAAGAAGTAGTCAGGATGACGCTCCTCCTTCGCCAACCTGCACAGCTCTTCCACTACACCTGGTGCAGCAACAGGTACACACACACACGCACACCTTTTTCTGTAATATCGTAATGAATAAATATACAGTATTGTCACAAAGTAGTAGACATAACCCCAAAATGTCATTCATAATTGATTGAACCTCAGGTGATGGCGGTGGCCGGTCTCGATGCCAGCAGAATTCACCGCCTATCTCCCACACGGTCGCTTCGCTCTTGGGTCACGCCTCCTGCTTCACCCATCAGCCGCGACTGCTCACCCTGCTACACACCACTCATACAGGTTTGGTTTACTGTGTGCTAAAAGACCATGTTAAGATAAACCACGCGTCGTCTAGCGATTCTCCAAGATTCGGAAAATGTTGCCTAAGATGTGAAAGTAAAGACTAACGTCAGACAGCATTCACTCTCTTGATATTATGTCTGAGATGTGAATGTAAACGTTTCACCTTTGACGGCTAATATCAATCAACCAATCTGATCCCACCGCTTTATTTGAGACGCATCTCAATCAGTGTCTTGTGACAAAACACGTATTCTAAAAATGTACACCTGTGTGTGTGTCATGTGTACTCAGGTGGACTGGCGCAGTCCTGGCAGCGTTAGCAGCATCCCCGGAGCAGTGAAGAGGAGTTCGTGGTATACAGACAGCCTGGACGGTCCTCCCAGCCGCAGCCACTCTCCGTCGCGTCTGCAGTTACCTGCTGAGAGCTGCTCACGCTTCCTGCAGAAGAGAGGCAGCGCCAACAGTGTGGTGGAGGCTGTGAGTATATTTCTTTGTGAAGTAGAGCAGGGATGCAAAGATGACTTTTAGTATCAAAGACGCTTTTGACAATTGTTTGATTGATTGTTTAATCTATGAAATGTCAAAAATAATGACCAACGCCCAGCTATCAACATCCACATTTTATTTGAACATTCCTCAGCATTGATGTGAAGCCAAAAAACCCAAAATATTACGTGCATGATGATATTAAACCAGAGAGCAACAAGCTAATGTGAGCACAAACTGTCACCACATTAGAAAACTGACCTGTGTTTCTCCTGTCATCCTCAGGTCCTGATCTCTGAGGGTCTGGGGAAATTTGCCAGGGACCCCAACTTTGTGTCAGCGACCACACACGAAATCGCAGACGCCTGTGAGATGACCATCGATGAGATGGAGAGCGCTGCCAGTAACCTGCTGAACGGGAGCATGGGTAACGGCAGCACCGGGGGACCGGGGAGCACCAGCTCGGACCCACATGCCAACGCGCATCTTAGAGACAGCAGTATACGCGACTACAGCGACGAGGAGCCGTACGTGGCTGTGAAATGCGAGGAGGACCTAACAGACGAGATGATATGCATCACGTCGCTATAGCAGCGGCTCACATGGGATTATTTAGGTTTTTTCAATTTAATTTCTACTACTGTTCCACAGTGAGGGGACGTCTCTGTTCAGCAGCGTCCTGCAACAGACAGAAGATGTCAAACATGGATGGATAAGAGAACAAAGTGCCTTGTTTTCTCTTTCTGTGGAGTGGAGAATGGAAACGTGGGAGAGTTGAGAGAAACAGATGGCTTTTTGGAAGAGCTGAGATATATTCAAACCAGAGGGAATCAGTCCACTCGCCAGCTGCCTGTCATTTAGCAGGAATTCAGGGTACAGCTGAATAACCTGCCAGCCTCGCACAGCCAGCCCAGAGCTCGTCCTCTTCAGGATATTTTTATTGTTTGTGCAATGTACTGCAACACTTTGTTTTCAAAATGAAATAGCAACATTGATGGCTTTAATTTGAGCATGTTTGCATCCATATTGAGTGAACAATGTCGGGATTGTGGGCCTTTCATTCTTCTACTACACTGCCCTAAAATCATGTGGTTTTGTAAAAACCAGGCCTTGAATCACACACTGTTCACTCAATATGAAGAGCCAATAAAACAGAAAACATGTCACCTTTTAAACTCATTGATAAGTGACTGAAAGAGTAAAGCTGGCTTTGCAAAGCTGCATTTGTACTGCTGCAAAATGTTTTTGGCTTTCCAACAACTCCCTGTTGAGTTTCATGTCATGTATATATAATGTGTGATTTTAACCTTCAGAGGTCATGAGACACTGGTTCTTTACATTACATTTTGGCCTCCATGACTCAAATAACACAACACATTATTTTTTTGTTAATTTATTTCAGCTAATCTCAGTGCAGAGTGACGGTCACGCTGATCTGGGTTCAGGGTTAAACGTCGCTTGTCTCAGTACTTGACTTGAAAAGGAAATCACATATCAACGAAAAAGACTTTGTCCTCAGGCATATCCTTCTCTTTAACGTGCACACTGGTATGACACACAGAAACATATCTCACAGTGTGTTTCTGTGTGTCACATCATCCTCCCCTTAACACCAACAATTGACACTAAATTTACAGCCATTTTACTGACTCGATTACTTTAAATACCCTGAAAATAAAGGAAAATTTAGGATTGTAGTACAGTGTCACACTTGTTTTCATAGTGATTATCAAAGCCCCTTCATTACTGTGAGGAGAGACCATTTCATTGTTAGACTCACTCACAATATGCAAAGATTCACTTCACTCAGACCTGCTTTAGACTAATAGAAGTTATGAAGACAAGACAAAATGCTTGGTTTTAAATTAGTCAGCAAAATGAGACAACAAAAAGGAACCAGACTCCTGCCTGATTGTGTAAGCACTATCTAAACAAGACTAATATGATCATCTGACATCATTCCCAAGTCATGGCTTTGCTTCCAGGCTATTTGAGTACCTGTAAATACCTAATCACCACATTTGATTGGTTTCACCTGCCAAGCAGCAAAAAAAAAAAACCTAACTGGAATTTATCTTCAGGCGTCTGAACGCTTGTTTCATCACAAGTCTTGTTAGGTAGATAGATCTGTGACACATAGATGTGATATTTGCTGTTTGTCACTGTCCACATGTTGTATATATAAAACGCCACAACAGGAAAAGGAAACTGTCATATTATTTGTGTTTTTGGAATGAAATGATGGATGTCAGCTGTTGCCTCTTGTTTAAAGGCTGCTGCCTGTGAAAGTACAACTACACAACCTAGAAACACTACAGAGCAGCAACATTTCTCACCAGCTGCTCTTCACCTTTGCTCCGCCACTAGCCGGTGTTCGTCTACCACTGCCAACTGTAATAATGTCTTCAGGTCAACTTTTACAAACCAACACTGGATCGTGGCAGGGCAATCCTCAATCAAAATACAGTTGTCAGGGCAACATGTTTGATCTGTGCAATCAAAGGGCTCCTTCAAATATAAAACCAAAACAAGTAGTGCATTTACACGCACATCAATCTTCAAATACTATTCCAGATACGTCGATTTTATTCCGTTTTTAAGTTGCTGTTGTTGTTGAAGAGTACACTGTTTATTGTGTACAATCATGACAACGGGTTGATGCCAATATTAAAAAGTTATTGATTTTTGTTGGGTACAATTAATAATGAATATGTGGAGGTTAATTAAACCTGAGCTGGTATCTGGAATACTCTTCGTATGTACTGTAAATGCACTCATTCCTTTCTCATATATATATATATATATATATATATATATATATATATATATATATATGTACAAGTTTTAGTGGCCATTACAACTGATAAATATGACTTATGCATTTTCTAACCGCATGTAAATCTTGTTTAACTACGAACTTTTGACAAATTTGAATTCTTACTTCTGTAACTTTCGGGGTGTGTAGGTTCACGAGTCAGGAAAACCTTGGCAAAAGGCTGCATTTGCACAAAATGGAGAAAGAAAGATATTTAAAGTCGTAATAATGTAAATACCAGTCTGCGGTGACTGATGGGAATTAAAATTCTGAGTTCTGATTGGTTAACACCTCCAAAAACTGTTTGACTGTAAATGTGTAGCAGCAAAATGTGACATCAGAAAAGAATCCAGAGTGACACAATTACCTCTTTAAAATCTCTTAATTTTGTGTGAATACAGACAGAGCTTCTATTTTACTGTTTTGGATTGTACTGACTTTGAAATACATATTTTAGAGTAATTAAGAGAAGCCATATTACACACATGCTGTACGCAGAAATCTGTATATTTGCCACAGGTGATGAGAACGCAGGGCTGCAGCGTCTCGCACAGACAAATAGACACTGGTTGTTGTGGGGATCAAACCTGTGATGGTGTCCCTGATGGGAGAAACTGATACTAATTACTAGATCAAACCCATTTTTTAATTAAAAATGAATAAGTCATTCAATGTCATCACTGATTGGATTTAATAAATTAGAATTGATGGCCAACAGTGCACAACATTGTGTGGTCCAAGTCATTAAAACCAAACCTTTTGGCTCACAAAATGTCAGAAACTCAGTGACAGCCGACAACATCAGAAAAAAATCACCTGCTTATTCACAGTACGAATTTCCAAATGCATCCAAATTTAGACTTTCATCAAATGAAGAGAAACCAACTCAAAACTTTGTTGTGCAACTGACAGCTTTATTTTTTGTACTGTTCCACTGCTTTACAGATGTCTATAAAACCGACAATGTGTACAATCTGTACAGTGTTTGTAAAAAGTGAGTGATAAAGATTTCTGCTTTCTACCCATTTGTTGTATGGAAATTTAAAAAAAAATAGCTCTATCCACTTTGTAGCAGAAGTACTAGTACCTTATAGATTTTGTACCGCTGGGAAACAAAAACCCCATTTTGTACATTTGAATTCTTGACAATGAACCTGCTGAGGATTTTTGTAAGGACCACTGAATAAAGTCACGAGGACAAGGTCAGGACGGCTTCTAGTGTTTGTTTACAATCAGTACAAGAAAACATCAAAACATGCAAACATAAAACACGCAAGATTTTTCATAAACATTTTCCCTTTATGATCCACGAGTTACTCCTTCATTAAGACACTAATGATTTAAACATTGGAGCAGTACTGTACAACGCTGCGTATAATGTAAACAATAATTTTCACTGTCATGAAGATACTTCATAGAGTAGTGCAAAGCTACGTAAGACACAATCATGTTTCATTCTAGCACCTAGCAGCATAACAGCTGATAATAAAGTGAATTTAAATTGAGATGATCAGTGAATTCTAAAATATACTCAACATAAACGTGCTATGAGTCTTGGCTGGACTGAACGAACACACCTTATCAGTTATTACGGTACACACACACACAGTAACTCACTGATATCAGGACTGAATGATCACACAGGCACAGATGGTGTTATCTGATTGGTTATACACACTCATCCTCAATGGCTTCTTTGTAAACATCCATGATAAATTCAACACGAGTAAAATTAACTTTTTTTTTTTTTTTTTTTTTTGTAGTTTCTAGAACTTCAGAGTATTTAAACATAAGATCTGCACTAGCCAGATACGCTGAGCTGTAATTTGCATGTATTGCTCCTGAGATGAAACAGCTACCAGACTGGCCTGAACCAGAGGGAAACTAAAAGCTGTGAGCTGTGATAACGTAGGCAGGTTGCTGTTGATGCTGCGCTCACTTCCATATTAGCTTCATCTTCATCTTCATCATGACTATGTTTACATGCGCACAATATTCCGGTTTTTCCCTTATTGCGAAAAGGACAATATTCCAACTAAGCTCTTTACATGACTAATGAAATGAATGTTCTACTATTATTCCTGTTTATGTGCAGCTGTGTATACTGAGATTAATGTGCCCTAGCGTATCGTTAATCACACCAAAACATGGAAAAGTGAAACAGACTGAGCTGCTTGTGCCAGTTTGCTTTTTTGCATAACAACAGGATTTGTTTGAAGATTCCAAACAGTGGTTAGACCGTGCCGTCTCCCTCCCCACCTTCTTGAAAATGTCTGGGTTGTGGTATTCCCGTATTGCCAAAAACCTGTAAATACTTACTGTAAGTCTTTCATAATGTTTCAAAGTAGGTGTGTTTCCTGCACTGATGCAAAGATTCCTTCTCATCGAATGCATGTCTCTTGATGAACTCCACTCCACTGTGACTGACATGAATGGCTTCATTAAGATTCACTCTTAAGTGTTGTGTTGTGACAGGCATAAAAAAACTTCCCATTGTGAAACTAAAGACCCATTTTTAATGGTTAATGAGCTGTGGAATCTAACCTGAAACCTTGCCATGGTTCATCTCAGAGTGGGTATGAAATGTGATCTAAGCACTGTTAGTTTAATGGGAAGAAGGGTTTAAGGCTTTGCTTTCATTTTTATAAGGCTTATGAAGACGTGTACTTTCTAAGACACATATGCCAACATGTCAGAGTTGATGTATTGGTCAACAAGGTGAGGCCGAGCCAATATTGTTCAAATGTTCCAAGGAGCAATTTTCCATTATGTTCACAGTGCCTCTGTAATTGCTCAGCATTTTTCTCGGCAACTATGTTGGACCATAGTGGAGCGCCAGCACACAGCTGACTATCATTTTTGAAATTAGAGCAATGATGCAGGGGAAGTGTTCATCACATTAGCTCTACAGGAATACTGCACCCACAAAATAAACCTGTATATCGATCAGTCATGTGGTCTTACCTTGAATTCATGAAGAAAACATTGTTTAGACTGCCACTTATAAACTCTCTCACAACTTGTGTAGTATATTCAGTATACGAATACATTTTAAACTTAGTCCCCGATCAATCCTCAAATCAATATGTTCGCCGTTTTCTGTGGAGGCATGCGAGAAAAACATTTTCTTCATGAATTCAAGGTAGCACGGCATGACTAGCTGATTTACAACTGGTCATTTTGTGGTGAAGATTAGTAAAGACGTGTAATTTGGAATGGAAAATTAGACCAAAACCCATCACTGAAAAAATAATGAAGTGACAGAGACTTTCCTAATCCTACGTTTTACGTGTAAACCCTGTATTTGGCCTTGGATTACGATAGCATAGATCAGCCCTTCATATTTACAGTAAACCTAAACATCTAACACTGATATTAGCTTTTGTGTGCAAATCAGGTGCGTTGAAGAGACAACACACATTATTCATTCATCAGAACCTCTTCACTGCTGTTGTTGTCTAATGACGGATTGTGTGGTGAACTGTTTACCCTTTACTCGTTCTCTCAGTTCATCTCTGCTTATCAAGTGTCGGCGGTTGGTACACGGGAACCCCGGCGTCGACGAGAGGAGGGCGACCTCTGATGATGTCAGCAGCCTTCTCTGCAATCATGATGGTGGGAGCATTCAGGTTGCCGCTGACAACGCTGGGCATGATGGAGGCGTCGACCACGCGCAGGCGCTCCAGACCCAGAACACGCGTGTTCGAGTCAACGACCGCCATCGGGTCGGATGGCGAGCCCATCTTGCAGGTGCAGGACGGGTGGTAGGCACTGTCAGCTTTTCGCCGGACAAAAGCGTCGATGTCGGCGTCGGATTGGACCTGAGGACCGGGCTGAACTTCGGGACCACGGAACGGGTCGAAGGCCTTCTGGGCAAATATCTCTCTGGAGAGTCTGACACACTCCCTGAACTCCCACACATCAATATCTGAGAGGAGATTAAAATCAAATTATCATCGTTTAAACCAACTCCAGGCTCCTACTCAAAGTTATTTTCCACATTGCTGAGATACACTTGACACTAACAGATAATGAATATGAGTACAAACCTCTCACATTACTACCATCCTTATAAATGAAAGCTCAGCCTTCAGCGGAAGGGTCAAAGCAAATTATGAAGCAAAGTATGTCCAGAAATAAACATGTCTCATAGAAAGCATGTCTTGTCAGAAAACAGAAATGATAAAAGCCTTTGATAATTTTGGTACTTGACAGTTCAGTGACTGAATCTTACCAGTGGAGAGATAGTTTGGCTGGAGAATTGGGTGATCCAAAGGGTTGGCGCTCTTCAGCTTCATCCAGCCGATACTGGTGCTTCTCATTGGTCCGACATGAACCTACAACACAAACAGAAATGGTCATCTCTGTGTTATATATTGTAACTCTGTTAGACTTCCCTCTCCGCATAGTGACGATGAGGACATCCATACCTAACGCAGCATATACTTTAAAGGAACAGTTCAGCCCAAAATCAAAAATACAGATTTTTCCTCTTACCTGTAGTGCTAATTATCAATCTAGATTGTTTTGGTGTGAGTTGCCGAATGTTGGATATATCAGCTGTAGAGATGTCTGCCTTCTCTCCAATATAATGGAACTAGATGGCACTCAGCTTGTGGTGCTCAATGTGCCAAAAATAAATTTATAAACTTTAACAGCAATGTCTTTTTCTTGAAATCATGACCGGGTTAATCCACAGACCTTTTTGTGAGCAGTTTCATGTAGGACCTATTTTCTTTCTACAGAACTACACTCGCTAACCATATCACTGCGCAGAAGGAAGTGTGCATCTACTGCTACCTCAGCTAGCACCACTGAGCTATCTAATGTTACAGCTCAGCTGAGGAGGACACCATTAATATTTACATCTCACATCACAAACACAAGCCTCTCGTCCATGAGTAGATGCACACTTCCTTCTGTGCAGTGATACGATTGATGGGTGTCGTTCGGTAGAAAGAAAACAGACATTGCTGTTGAGTTTTTCAGATGTATTTTTTGGTATTCAAAGTACCACAAGCCGAGTGCCACCTAGTTCCATTATATTTGCAAGAAGGCAGACATCTCTATGGCCGATATCTCCAACACTCTGCAACTCACAACAAAACAATCTAGACTGACAAGCAGCACTACAGGCAAGAGGAAAAATATGTAATTTTGACTTTGGGGTGAACTGTTCCTTTAAACCTTATTTGCATGCTGAAAACTCCTCCGTTGCATCAGAAGCAGCCACAAATCTAAATCAGAGTTTCCTCAAAAAATGTAATCACAGAATACTCCAGAACTCAGACACTGTTCTTTTCTGCTAAGTGACAAATAAAAAGTGGCGCAAGTAAAGCAGTCACTGTTTCTGACTGTGCCTGCCTTCAGGTAAACTTTCGAAACAACTGGTTTACTGCCTTTAGGCCAGTTAATACAAAGTAATAATGTGTCCTACCACAATCATGCAGACGACACTCAGATCTATGTCTCACTGACAGCAGGTGAATATGGACCAGTGGATTCACTCTGTCACTGCATCCAACAGGTCAGTGTGTGGATGCAAAACAACTTTCTCCAGCTAAATTCAGACAAGACTGAAGTCATTGTATTTGGTCCACAGAAACAAAGAGAAAGTGTCAGCAGTCACCTCCAGTCTCTCTCTCTAAAACCTACAAATCAGGTTAGAAATCTCGGGGTAATAATGGACTCAGACTTGAACTTTAACAGCCACATCAAATCAATAACATCAGCAGCTTTTTACCATCTAAAAAACATTGCCAAAATCAAAGGTATAGTGTCTAAACCTGACTTGGAGAGACTTATCCATGCATTTGTCTCTAGTAGGTTAGACTACTGTAACGGCCTGCTCACTGGCCTCTCCAAACGGGCCGTAAGACAGCTGCAGTACATCCAGAATGCTGCTGCTCGGGTCCTGACCAGAACCAGGAAGTACGAGCACATTAGTCCTGTGCTCAGGTCTCTACACTGGCTTCCTGTGGCTCAGAGAATAGACTTTAAAGCAGCTCTGCTTGTGTACAAGTCTCTCCACGGCCTAGCACCAAAGTACATCTCTGACATGTTAGTGCCATATGAACCATCTCGGACTCTGAGGACCTCAGGGACCGGCCTCCTGCTGGTGCCCAGAGTCAGGACTAAACATGGGGAATCAGGATTCCAGTTTTATGCAGCTAAAATCTGGAACAGTCTTTCTGAAGATGTGAGACAGGCCTCTACTCTGACAATGTTCAAATCTAGGCTCAAAACAGCTCTATTTCACTGTGCATATGACTGAAAGGATCTTATCTGCACTCTTCTCTTTTAAAGTTCATTTTATAATGATTATTTATGTTTTTATTTTGTATTGTGATTTTAATGCATTTTCTTGTTCTGTAAAGCACTTTGAATTACTTTGTGTACGAATTGTGCTCTACAAATAAACTTGCCTTGCCTTGCCTTGCCTTACCCATTATGCCATTTCCAAAGTTGCTGTATTTTATGGCTCCTGTGCTCTTGAACTCATGAAACAAACCCGCCCATTGTTTGAACACAACTGACCCAAAGCATTTTGCAGCACTTCCAAAGAAGCGTCATGTTAGGATGTACAAACCATTTCACTCTCATTTAGCATGTACACTTCCCTGGAAATGAGACTCTAAATAATGACGCTGCCTCTCAGGAAATTTCTTGGAGGCTCCTGTTTTATTATATGTTTTCCAAGGAATTGCAAGTGTGACTCTTTAAACACCTCCTTGTGCCCTCTGTAAAGATCTTAGCTGGTCATGACTAATGGTGTTTTTTTCAATTTCAACTTTCAGGGTGTGGAATGTCAGTATACATCACTTTATGGTTTGGAATTTTCTGTGACACAGTGTTGACAAATAGCAAAAAGCCACAACAAACTCACACACAGGCACACATCCCCCTGTGTAGTAAGATTAAACCATACTCATATATCCTGAAACCTGCCATGCACGCACGCACGCCCGCACACACACACACACCACATGCACACACAAGCACACACCCATGTGATACCCAAACAACTTGTGTATCAATACTCAAACCTCCATCACACCTTCCATCCACATAAAAAAAACACACCTGATATGCCTCAATCTTGGAAGCAACTCGTCCGTGGTCAATGACCTGCGAGGGTAGGAAGTGAAACTGAATGTCGGGATGTGTGACATGTGGCCGACTGCGGATGAACCCTCCACTCTCCAAGTGGGCTGTTGCTCCGTAACCTGGGGGACAGTTGTCATTAGTAGAGAGAAGATGGTGGGACACGGTGTCATCAGGCAGGCAGTGTCTGTCTTACGTAACTCATACACAGATTACACACACACACACACACACACACACACACACACACTCTTGTATTGGCAAACTGTGTGTTGTGATATTTCAATCTCTGTCTTGTCTTGTCTGCTGGTGTATCTGTGCCAGTTACCATCCAAATCTACCAAATGCTTTGTGAGTCCTGATTAAGAAAGCTCTATAAAAAAGATCCCATCAAACACTGTAAACAGCTGGCTCTCTGCCCTGTATAATAACTGTGTATTAAGACATACCCGCCTGCAGACTTTGAAAAGAACCAGCGCTGCAGGTCGGCACACCCTGCGAACAAGTCGGTAGATTTAATTTACTTTCGACTGGTAACATTAGCAGTGACCAACCTGAAGCTTTCCTTGATTCTGGCTGGTTATTCTTTCATTCATCAAACTCCATTAACTCTATGTTTTAAGACACTGAATTTATATAAACCAATGCGTGTGATAAAAGGCATTGATTAAGGGAGTTTTACTTGAAGTTCAGTGATATAAACCCACAGAAATTCACTATTTTTGTACATTTGGGAGAACATGTGTGTTGCCATATGCATATATGGGTGCCTTTTAGCCCTTTGCCATACAGGTGTGCTGACTGGTATGGATCGACTGGGTATGACTTGACATGTCAGCTCAGTGCCAATCTGGAAATCCATCGGTTAAAAAAAAAAAAAATAATAATTTTTTTTTCTCCTTCCTACAATGTAAAGTGCAGAATCTGTCTTGAGAGATTAGCTCAGTGCTGACATGCAGGGATTTGCATTTTCATACCACGCAGCTGCCTGATTAAAGGTGTATCCGATGGCACACTTGTCTTAAGTCAATCATATTTAAAAGCAGAGTCCTCTTAAACACCATTTACCACTGCACTGTGCAATGGTTGTTGGTAGCCAGCTGCTTGTCATCATTGGTTTTCAGGTTGTTGATAGGATACTGCTTGGCATCTACCATTTTTTGTTTGAAAAATAGAGACACAATGATGAAATGGATCTAGATGAAGAGGAGGAAGCTAAGTTGACACTGAACTATCCCTGTATGATGAAGAAGCCCATCCAATATTTTCGCAACCCGCTTGGAGGTGGTTGAGCATATTCTAATCTCTAATATCTCTCTTGATAGGGTCCATCCAGGGTGTGACTCAAGAGCAGCTCAGGATGTTTAAACTGATAATGGAAATGCAAATGGTATGACTCAGGATGGCCAGAGGTGCCAATGGAAAAGTTTTATTTGGTTACCGGTGAACATTGTGAGCCACTCCAGGCCTATCTTGACCATGTGGAAAGGTTTCTGGGCCTTGTACAGGGTGATGGGCTGAGTGCACTGCTGCTGGACGTACAGCTCCAAATGATCCTGCAGGTTACTGCCAACACCTGAGAAACAACAGAGACAAGAGAGGACGACAAAGAGAGGCATGAATACCAGTCATTATAATACAATACACTCCAGGCCTGGTCTGTTTGAAAGAATGAAACAGGAGGAAATGAATCAATCAGTCTGTGCTTGATGTGTTTAAAGGGATACTTTGCTGATATTCAACCATGTCTGTGTCACCGTGGTGTAGGGAGTGTGTGCAGATCAACAGTGTGTGGCTCTCCCCTGTGGATGATGCAAAAGTTCTGCAACCTCACTGCTACACACTAGCTTTTTAAATGCCTACATGGTTTCAAAAAAACCTCTCTTGATGCACAACATGTACCTGGTAAGTGCTGAACTACAGGGATGCCGAGTTGCTTCAGGTCATCAGCGTTTCCTACCCCAGACAGCATGAGAAGCTGAGGGGAGTTAATGGCTCCGCCACTTAATATCACCTCTTTTTCTGCAAACGCCTGAAGAGAGACCAAAAGAACCGATGAGGGAATCATTGAGAGTCTACACCCATGCTAGCAGCTATGTGATCACCAGTAGGCACAGCAGTGCTAAGATATAGATGCTAATGTCAGCATGCTAACATGCTCACAATGCCAATTATAACATGGAAAAATCACCCTTATGGTGGTGCAAGAGGATGAGTCAGGGGGTCGTCAAAGTCATTTGAATATCATCTGGGTCGATTTTCACTGGATTAGTAAAATTTCTGACCTGCTAGCTGCAATAGATTAAAAATCAGGAGATTACCAGAGTCATTGTGATTCATCCTCTGGGCAACATCGACATTTGTGCCAAATTTCATGGCAATCCACTAAAAAATTGTTAAGATAGGTCACAAAACAAAAGATATCAACGTCATGGTGCCAACAGAAAAGGTCAGGAGATTGCCAAAGTCACAAGAATTCATACTCTGTACAACATTTTGACCCATCCATCCAATGGTTGTTGAGATATTTCAGTGTGAACCAAAATAATGGACTTACAGACCAACATTGCCGGAGCAGCTAGTATTGCTATAAAAATCCACAAACAATAAGACATGAGTAGTGGGTGAAAAGTTAATTAAAAGGTCTGATCGAAAAAGATCATCTAAATTTTGTGTTTCTTTTTGTATTTCATTAATATCACCTTTCACAACATAATCTGTCCATCCATCTTACCCGTTTCTTTTGTCCTTTCTGTGTGTATTCCACACCCACAGCGCGGTTGCCATCAAACAGGATCTTGGTAGTCAGGCAGCGCACCTCTGTCTTCAGGTTGGGTCGACCCAGGACAGGTCTCAGGTAGGCACTGGCTGTGCTCCACCTCTTTCCTGGACAGATTTGGGAAGTGGGATATCAACAATATTAAACAGCTGGTTCAGTAAACGTGTAAATACTGCATTGCAGTTACAAGTAGTCCTGTTTTTTTTTGTTATAGTAGTTGCTTTTTCCTTTAACCTTTAGAAATGGTCATGTCCATCCAGCCCAAGCCCTCCTGTTGATGTCCGTTCATGTCATCAGTGAAGGGGTATCCCGCCTGCTGCCCTGCCTCAATAAAAGCTTTGTGAAGGGGATGGTTGGTCTTCCCTCTGGACACATGAAGAGGTCCGCTGCCTCCCCGGTACCTACAGCACACACAAGAAACACATATTTAATGTGTCACAGAGATGAGAGCAGGTCCATTAAAACTGCAACAATCTTTCAATGGAAATGATCAATAATGAAACTATATTAATCATGCTATTATCAGCAGGGCTATTCTTAGACAGCTGAGTACATACCTGTAGATATGAGATAACTCAGAGCATTTCCTTTCATTTACCTTTATGCCAAAAGTCATCTTGTCAGAGGGTCTGAATACATAAAGCTGATAAGGTCTCCACAAAGGTTAAGTAACATAAATGTCCTGAGACACTTCAAGCTGCATCTACATATTTCTAAAATCTATCAGATCAAAATCAATCCTCAGAACTGTTTAATATGAACCTCTGACACATAAAAACAGAACAATGTGAAAATGTGTTCACTGCCATATCAGTCAACTTCCAGTTCCTGCATGTAGATACTGCATCAGTGCAAAGTGAGCCAATTTAACAAAACAAGTCTTTTCATCACCAAGGTTAAAGTAACCTAATGCTAGATGGATGATGCAAATGTTAAACCTTTACATTTACTGTTTTTTTTAAACAAAAACATGAAGTGTTTTGCACCTTAACAACTTCTGAATACTGACAACAACAATCAGACTTGGCATATCAATGTATTTGTCTTGTTGCTAAGCTTTAACACAAACAAGTAGACAAGATTTGGTGATGCGGTACTCAGTGAAAGCATTATGGAAATCTAAAACTGCAGGATAAGCTTCCCGAGGAATTCCAGTCTCTGATAAATTACACTATAAATCTGACTTCACTGTTTTTTATTGTAACACAGACGGACACGTGCATTAGTTCTGCCTGTCATATCTACTTCCTGGAATGATACTGTATATTTGTTTTAAGACCACACAAGTCTTTATCATTAACAAGCATGTTAATATCTGAGCTGAACATCTACCCTATCATTTGCATGTGCTTCCCCATTTCGCAGGTTCTTGTGCTAAAATTAGACTGGTGACGTACTTTATTTAACCTTTGATGTTTGCGTGGCTAGGTTCTGTGTGGTAAGATCGTCACTCTGCCACTGCACATTTACATTACATTACATTTACTACCAGGATGCATTTTGAGGCCTGTTAAGCCAGGACTGAAGCAGTAGCTTCAAATGATTTGATCAAGGGCCTCGGATTGAAAAAAAAAAAAAAAAAAGATGTCCTGGAGTTATTTTTGTGAGGTACCTGTTTTCTCCCAGCTCATGGCACTGAGCTTTCCTGAAGTAAGGCAGGCAGTGATCGTAGTCCCAGCCCTCTGCCCCCTCTCTCTGCCAGCGGTTGTAGTCCTCAGCATGTCCACGAATGTACACCATGGCGTTGAGTGAAGAGGACCCACCCCAGACACGGCCCCTTGGCCAGTACATTACCCGGTTGTCCATGTGGGCCTGAGGTAATGTGTGGTAGTACCAGTTATACCTGAGGCGGAAAATGAAAAGAAATACAGCACGTCACAATGGAATAAATAGCTGTGCCTTAGAATGAGCCGTTGTCTCTATAGGGAATGGATCCTTGTCTATGGCGTCCGCCATGTTGTTCTACAGTAGCCCAGACAAAAACAGACTCTAGATTAGGTCATTCACATTTTCATGTCTAGTTTTCCTACATGCTCAGCACACAGGAGAAGTCTCAGTTCTGCAACCTCACTGCTAGATGTCACTAAATCCTACACACAGGACTTTTAATGGACTAAAATAACATAAAATCATATTTTTTTGCATTTCTAGAAACTAAGTAATAATTCTTTTTCTTCTACAATGACAGGACGGATTTCTTTTTTATGTTTGCAATAACTGTTAGTTGAGTAAACTGTATGACAGCATTTTACAGTGTTTTCAAGAGGTGACATGCCAGTGGAAAAGTCACATGTGTAGTAAAGGCAAATTAAATAGTTTCACACATCACCACCAAAACATTTCAAGTGAAATAATTTTGCTACTGTACTTGTCATCACAGAGGTTGTAGGTCAGCGCAGCCGGCATGTGGATCTTCCATGAGAGTCGTAAGTTGCCTAGCGTCATGTCCTTAGGCCCGGCCTCCAGCTGCAGCACAGACTCATGGGAATCCTCGCTGAGACGGTTGGCAAGGACACAGCCCGCTGACCCTGCCCCAATAATGATATAACTGTAGGACGGCGTCTTCTGATTGGCTGTAGGTGATGATGAAGCATTCCAATGAGCAGCGGTGGCACTAAAGCATCTGTAGTGGTTTGAGAAGGAGCAGGAATGGGACTGGCCCGTGTTTCTGGTCCTTGGGAGTAATTCTGGCAAACAGGTAAACGGGCGCCTGCCATCCCTCAAAAATCTCCCTCGAGTCACAGTCACAACTCGTCGGGCTCCAAATTGGCCTGACGTGGCCAAAATCAACATCCTGGCCTAGGGAGGGTTTTCTTTATTCACTGTAAAACACAACAACAGGACACATTAGGATGCACCTGAGGGGGCAAGACAAAACTGAGACTCAAACTAGTATATCTGATGGTGTTAAATGTAATGTAGGAAAAGTACTGCTCATTTGAAGTATTACAGACCAAAACCAAGGCAGGGTGAGTCCCACACTGCATGACAAACGTACGACAAATTGTGAAACGTACAAACCACAGACATTCCTCAAAACAATATGAAAGAGCCACATTCCCTAAAAACTCTCACAGAAAACAAATAAAGATTTCTCTTCATTCACCTCTATTATTGCCATATACTGTATGTAAGTATATTGAGAAATGTCTTGATAAAATAATCCAAAGGAGATTACAGAGGTGAATTTTATGTGTGGTAATTTTCCCTTGTTTTCTGTGAGAAAATAAACACAAACACTAAGGAGCTGAAATCAACGTCACCATTTTTACTCAACACTCCTTTTTTCTGAACATGCAATTTCGTGATACCTCCACAGCTGTGCTCTTGACTGGTCACGCAATAAAACTCCAAGTCTGATCTGTCTGAGACCGAGATAAGACCAAGTAAAAATGTGGTTGAGACCTTCAAAAAGTGGTTTTGAGACTGAGACTTATCTTGGGTGCAACAACATTGCTCATTTGTGTCCTGTCCTGAATATGCATTGTCGGTTACAGATGGGCTTTTGGTTGACATTTTATCAGCTTTTGGTACTTTAGCCACACCTTGTCCTTCTCATAGTCTCCGCTTGTGCTTGAACTGAAATTAAAAATTAAAAGTTACCTGCAGTTAAATGAACAACTGGGAATACCTGATCTGAGCCCTGGTTAAACGTCACGGCCCATTCACTGCTGCTCTAGAGAGGGGTTTATGTTTCACCTTTAATGTTTGACTGATCAAGTATGAAATGCTTAAATTTAATCTGGGCAAATAGTCTCTTGTGTGTCTGGTTTCTGCTGCAGTCTCACTGTGATATGCAGCCTGATGCGGCCCCAGTATCATACTGAGTCAGGTTAAAAAGGAAATCTGATAATCTTGTGCAGAGGAGCAACAGGAAAGTGTGTGTGTTTGAGAGAACGTGTGTATCATATCCATTATGTGGAAAAGGTTAAATGCTGCAGTAAGGCTGTCTGATCTTGTTAATATTTTATTTTATGGCTTAAGTGTAGTCCTCTCATTCAGGACAATGCAGTGGTAAATAGGGCAGGACTGTCATGGCAATAAAACCAGCAACTTACCAGCAGTTTCAACGGCAAGCTGAACTCAGCAAACAGCCTCATATGTCGTTAACGTTAAATACCCTCTAAAAGACACCGACACATTTACAAGTGGGAAACAACAGACTGTCTCCAAGTTTCACTGACTTATGTTTTAAGGGTGGACTGAATTAAAAGTTTATGACGAAAGGCCAATTTCGCAACCGTTAGCTTATCAGAGCAACGGTCTGGGTCTATAGGGCTGCTGCTGGACTTGGCTGCATCGTTAGACACATTTCTGCTCGACTAAAACACATTCAACGCTTTAAGACACGTTTAAAGTGTATTTAATATTGTTAAAGGAGTTAAGCTGATGTTGCAACGCGGCTGTTTCTGGAGTTTGTATCATTACGGTTACGTTTGTTTAGATTTACTGTTTACGTCGTGTGCAGTTTACAGCAGTGTATGGAGTTAACTAACGTTACCTTTACAAACTAACGTTCCGTTTAGTTCAAACCGAAGTGGTGCCAGAGTCGTTTAACAGACGTGAGTAGCTGAATTAAACCGCAGAAAAAGGCAGAACTTACCTTTTTTTTTTTTTTTTTTTTACACTAAAACTCACGTTAGGTTACAGTTAACCACAGCCGGGTCCTGCCAGATTTCACTTGAAGTGAGACGGTCAAACTAGCCCCAGGTTATTTTGCGTTTCGTGTATGTAGTATGTATTACGGTCTGGTGAAGGTGAGGCACTTTACATTCAACAAGTCAGTCAGTCTGTTGCTTACATGAATACATAAATAAGATGAAAACAAAAAACATGAATAATATTCATAAACAAAAAGTAAATAAAACAACATGAATAATATTGAACAGTACATGTACTTAATTATAGTTAAAAAATAATTACTACCACAAGTAAACTGTATTTCAGTCAAAAATTGAATTACAATTGTGTGAAAAATGAGTCAAACTTCACGATAAAGAATACATTTCCAAAGACAAATCTGACTTTAAAATAACACTGCCTCAGAGTGTAGCTCAGACAATATTAGGATATTCTGATGTAAAGATTTCAAAATTAAAGCCCTATCAAATGTCATACACTAGCTAATTTCTGTCAGCTAAGGGGAAATGACCCATTACCACAGACAAATGTGACTTGAGATTGATAGCAGACCACTTTAGAGTGTCTCTCAGACGGTAACACGCCATTTTAATGTAGAGTTTAAAAATAAAAGACCTTTAAAAGCTCACATAAGAGCCATTATCCCTCCAAAATCATATTCTAATTTAAAGGAAAAGGCCACAGACTTATTTCACTTGGAACTGATAGCAGACTACCCCAGAGTGTCAATCCAGGACATTCCGATGTGGATTTTCAAAATTATAGCCCTCTTAATACTCTAATATGTGCTATGTTCCCTCTCAATTCAGATGGTATGAAAAGGAAACACCCTGCTGCATAGACGAATGTTACTTGAGATTGATAGCAGACCACTTTAGAGTGTCTCTCAGACAGTATCATGCCATTTTGATGTAGAGTTTAAAAATAAAAGCCCTTTAAAAGCTCACATATGAGCCATTATCCCTCCAAATTCATATTCTAATTTAAAGGAAATTACCTGTTGCCACAGACTTATTTCACTTGGGACTGATAGCAGGCTACCCCAGAGTGTCATTTCAGGACATTCTGATGTGGATTTTCAAATTAAAGCCCTCTAAATCCTCTCATATGAGCTATGTTCCTTCTCAGTTCAGATGGTTACATGGAAGTTGTGAATTCAGTGTTTTGACTGAAACACAGTTTACTACAGTTATTTTTATTTTATCATCATTAATTTCATTATTCATACTTATTTATCTATTTATCATTGACAGACTGACTGACTTACTGAATAATTTAGAAGTTGCCGATCAATAGAAGTATCGTTGTTTATGTAGGCTTGTAACATTCACCGAAATGTAGCTTTTATTTTGAAGTCCATTCTTACGCGCTCTTACCGTAATGCCTACTATATACACGAATCGCAAAAAAACACAGTTTGAGGTGGAGACTGGCTTGTGGGCGGGGCTACTTGGGGGTGTTGTATGTATAAATTAACACAGAAAAACTGAGAGTTCAGTGAACAAGTGCACCCACCGTAGGACGGTAGTTATCCAGATACTGGGGATTGTAAAAGCTCATTTTTCTGTCTACATTTGTTTTGCGGTCCAACCAGGTGCTGCTGCTGCTGATGACGATGATGATGATGTGGGGTGCCACACTGATTCTCATGTCCTTTGTCGCAGCCCAGGTGACATCACAAGAAATTGTAAGTTAAAGACTTTGGCGACTGAGCCATTACTTGTTTAAGTTAAAATTAAAAGTGATTTAACTGATGTAGCTCATTCTTGGGATTTCTTTGCAGAAAGTGCAGTGTCATGAATTTAATGGTAAGTTATTTTTCATTCATATTCTTGATGAGATGAGACTTTGATGTCAATATCATGTTGGCTTTGAACCTACAATAGGGTTTGGTCAAAAACAGAGATGCAGGGACCAGTCTTTTAATCTTTTTTGTTCTGTGTGATTCAGTTTTATTCTCCAGAACTTTAAGCTGTATTTTTTTTTATTGATATTGAAATCATCAGGCAGAATGACAGCAGTGGAAATTCCATTGCCCCTAAATATAACCCACCAAAATAGCCTAAAGACTAATGAATATAAAGGCATGACTTGATAACAAACACAGTTGCATTGCCAATTTTATTATTAGGCTATTATTATTATAATACAATTTGTATTATTATAAAGTGTGAACACCACTGTTGTCTCTTACAGATTTGCCTCCTACTAGTGAATCCTCTCCTTCTGAGCTGGCAAACCTGACCGTGATGCTGGTGAAAGTAAGAGGAGAAGATATGTTGAACATAAGCTGGGCAGTCAACATTGATGGTAGGTGACAGCACATTTAATATTCATTTCCACATCATTCAACTTATAAAACCACCTGATGTTGTTGACTTTCCAAACACTTCTCTGACTCTTGAACCGATCATTCAATATGTCTTTTAAATACAAAAAGTAGCTTACTGGTTATACTGATCATTTGTTAAAACAGCCAGAGTTGTTACACCAATGTTTATCATATGACAGAGGAGATTTGCCAGGAACTCTTGACTTTTTTTTTTATTACAAACAGGACTTTGGTCTGGTTGAGGTGAAACTGCACACACTCAAAATGTAGGAACCCCCTAATAGATTTTTAAAACACTGCACCCCAGAAGTACCATTTTTATACAAAATTATTGTCAAAAAATGGGAAATTTGTATGACATAGGAGAGGTCATTTTATGTAGAAAATCATAAAAATTAGAATTATGAACATCCTCTGTTAATAGAAACACAAAATACATAAAACACTAAAACCTAGAATTATCAGAAATGTGTATATGTAGCAGAAATGAGACAGGAGACCCCCTGATGATAGAGAGACAGCAAAAACAGGCATTATGTTTGTGGGTTCTGTTGTGGAAATTCTCTGCTGCTGGTGAATAATGAAATAGAGATTTCTGCCAGCTGACAAGGTTTTTATTTTCTTTGCAAAGAAAAGGTCAATCAGCAGACGAGCGGTCAGAATGAAGAAAGACCCAGAGCATGGGGAAGGTTAAACATTTAAACCTGAGGACCTACTCTTTCGGTGTGTTTCACACCCTTCTGTCTGCGGCAGGGAGCGATGCCCCTACCCATTGTTTTCACACTCTTTCGTCTGCCGCAAGTATTGGCTCCAACCCCCTAGGGTGTGTTTCACACCTGGCGTATCCTGCAGGATTTTGTATCTAGGTGGGAGGTTAAGAGGTGTAGACATTTGAAGTATTTGAAAACACAAAGAATACACAAAGAAAATGAAATTACAATTACAGTTCTCTGTCCATCTGTCCCATTGTCGTGAATGGGATATGTCAAGATCGCTGCAAAAGAATTTCTTCAAATTTGGCACAAACGTCCACTTGGATTTAATGATGAACTGATTTGATTTTGGTAGTCACAGGTCAAAGGTCAAAGTCACTGTGATCTTGTATGTCTCAATCTTGTGAAGGCGGTATCTCAAGAACACCTTCAGGGAATTTCCTCAAAATTGGCGTTCATTTGGACTCATTGATGAGCTGATTAGATTGTGGTGGTCAAAGGTCAATGCCATGGTGACCTTGCATCTGTCTCATTCTTCTGAATGTGATATGTAAGTGTAGATAAATACATAAGTAAACTGTAAGTGCAACTTTATGCAACTAATATGACACAAAATGGGTATAACAATGGCACATACAATAGAGAGCATTCACTGTGAGAAATAACACTTATTGACATTGCTAAGACTAAGCAACAATAACAAGTAGGTTTGTGTAGGGTTGTGGGTGAGTTATGAGGATACAGTGTTGGTACAGTGGTGTGGTGTTAGAGTTGGCGGGGACTGTGGATTTAACTTAAAAGTGGTGGGGTGTGTTTTTGTGTGTATAAATGTTTGTATGTGTGTGTGGTTGTGGGATATGTTGCTGTGTGGGAGGGTAAACAGGAGAAGGAGGAAGGAGTAAAGGGAAGGAAAGGATGAGAGAACAGTTAGATGGTATATGTAATATATTTACACATACTGTCTTTAGTCAGGCAGGATCTCTGACATTTTCTGTCCCTTTGCAGGTAGTCATGAATACCTGACTGGCATTCGGATCGTGATTTCGGGGGAAACACCGTACCATTGTGAATACCACCCGGCTTTTGCCGAGCCATACCTCCGAGGATCCGAGCAGGTATCATGGATAGAATCTTGACTAATTGTTTCTGTGTTGTTTAATTAGCGATTGTCTGCACAGCATGCGTTTAAAATGACAGACCTACCAAAGGGTATGGCAGGTTGAAAGTAAATTCAATGCAATGACTGTAATTTTTTCGATTCTAGAAATGGTTTTATTATTTGGTAAAAGCAAGCTATGGCTCCTATGTCATCCAAGCTGCCAATCTCCCTCTGGGTCCGCCAGAGAGATTCTCTTACAAGTTTACCATGATCAGTGTACCTCGTCCAGCAAGTAAGCTCATTTTTCAAGTCTTACTTTTTACTCTCATGACGTTTTAATGTGACTATTGTTTGTAATCCACACTGTGAGGTAGTAAACTCAGTACGAGTCAAAAGCATTTAGTTCACATCTCATTTTTTAAGGCTCGTTATCAAAATGTGAAGGGTGCATGTTATGTAGGAGAAAAAAATGTGTTTTGTAATCTCAGTTATGGCTGCTATGTTGTTTCCATACAGGCAGCAAAAGTATTTAAAAGTTTTAACCTTCTTCTCTGTTTTCTTCAGCTGTCAAATCAAAGCCTGCTACAGTTCCTACAGGTGAGCAATCTCAATTGCTTGTGCATGTACATGTACATACTGTATAATGTATCTTACTCTACAACAAAGATGTTGATACTCTGTCTTTAGTGATACTTTTTTAAATATTTCACTGCAGCTGAGATCACTGCAGGTAAGATTCCACGTTTACTTAAAACACGGTCAATATAATTTAAATATAATTACATGAAGGAAAATGAGACGTGTGTTTTGTGTGTGTTTGTGCAGAATCAAGTAAAGTACCTGTCCACGGTGACGTCAACTTCACTGGCATAGTGGTGGCCATTTTCGGAGGACTGGTTGGCTTGATTATCCTGAGTTCCTGCTACATAGTGTGTAAGTACAGGACTTTTTAAATTACATTTAGTTGACAGAGGACCTATAGGCAGAGGTGTGGACCTGAGTCACATGAAAGAAAGCGAGTCAGACTCGACTTGACAAAATCAAACACTGTAAGACTTGCAGCTTGACTTGGACTTGAGCCTTTTGACTTGAAAACATTTGATACCTTCCCCCAAGCAAAGATTAAAGTGCATCTTCTTTAAAAAGTGTAACACGGATCAATTCATTTCCCTTAATTTCCAGTATAGTTGCAGGAGAGAACCATGACGAACTAATGTTATGTTACTGAACACCAGAAAAAACAAGTACAAATTTTATGAAACATTTATGATATTTGTAAAATGTAATATAGTATTACTCTGTTGTTAAAATGGCATTACATTCAGTGAAGAGCGCTTTATGATTGTTTGGAGCTTGAAACTCCAATTTTAGGACCAGGGACTTTACTGGGACTTGAGTGCAAAGACTTGAGACTTACTTGTGACTGCAAAACAACAGCCTGGTCACATCTCTGCCTAAGGCAACAAAATTGCAGATGATGAATGTGAGAAAATGCAGATGCAGGTGCTCACTCACCAATCTTGTTCACATGCTTTGACATGTTCTCAGTTACTATTGAACCATCTTTCTATTGCGTTGCAAAGTAGCTCACCTTTAACCACTCTTGTGGCTAAAAGTCTTGTTATCTTGCACAAGAAACATGCTTCCCCTGCTAGATTTGAAAAGTGGATTAAAGAAGTGCTGAAATGAAACAAGCTTTGGCTCACCAGAAACAAATTCAGAAATACCTTGATGACAACCACCATGTCCTTCCCTATGTTTGTTACTCTCCAGATAAAAGGTGTGGAGCCAGCTTTGCCACCTTATTGGGTTTCAAAAAGTTGCCTACATCTCCTGTGATCCCCATCCCTGTCCTTGTGGTGTACCCTGCTGAAAATTCAGCCTTCCAGCGGGCCGTAGTAGAGCTGGCTGAGTTCCTGCAGTGGCACGGTGGCTGCAGTGTGGCTGTCGACATGTGGCAGCAGGGGAAGATCGCAGAGCTGGGGCCAATGCGCTGGCTGGCAGAACAAGCTAAAGCTGCGCACAGAGTGCTCATCGTTTGCCCACAGGTAGAAATTGTAAGTTGTGTGGAATAGTTATTTATTTTTTGCTGTATGATGAGGAGTGATTTAAAAAAACACTCTGTTCTCTTCTCTCAGCCTTCATCACAGCCCAGCCACTCTCCTCTTAACCACTCCTTCCCAGAACCCTCCATCCCAGCTGCAGCTCATGACCTTTACCCCCTGATTCTTAATATGGTGGCGAGCCATGCAAAGAGCGCCAGCGACTTGGCTAGGTTCTGGGTGGTGCAGCTGGGTGAGCAGCAGGACAAGAAGCCTTGTAACCTGGCGCCGCAGCTGAGGGCCTGCAAGACTTTTTGTTTGATGAAGGATTTGAACAAGCTGTGCAGGAGTCTTCATACCCAGAGTCAGGATGGCAAGAAGATGTCCAATCTGATCTTCAGACCAGCAATTGACTACAGTGAAAAGTGTACAGTGAACATAAGAGAAGCTGTAGAAAAGCTGGGTGGACGTCAGTCAAGCATTTTCAGAGAGGGGGAACCATTGAGATCTGTGGTTGCTGTTGTTTAAACATCTGTAATGAAAATATTTAGATTGATGGATAAAGAGGATGCATCAAAATAGTTGATTGGTGAATAGCTGAGTCTTTAATTGTGCTTTGTAAATTGCATTTTTTATTCATTTTTTTAGAGATGGCATAGACCTATACTCATCTTGGCCCTACGTGTCTTTGTCAGTATTTCCTCTGTGGTTTTTCAAGTTTGCTGTTTTTGTTTTCCACCTTAAACATGCTCCGTTAGATAAATGGGCAACAAAGACAGCTTCTCTCTTCTGTTTTGTGGAATCGATTTAAGAAATGAGATACTTATGTGCATCAGGTTTTGTTTCAACATTTGGTGGGACGGATAAGAGGTTAAAGGTCTGGTTTCCCCCAGGAAATTTTAAGAGTCAAACACTTCATTTCCTGCATTCTGGTGAATTTTTTCTCACCAATTTGTGGCGGAAATGTCTATTTTATGTAAAGAAAAAAAAAATCAGCTGACAATTTGAAATAAAAATAAATCTACAATAATGTAATGTAATAAATATAATGGAATGTAATGCATTAAGGTCGTTGGCCATTCTGTTGCTTTCAAATATTTTTTCACCTGTAGATCCACTTTTCTTATTTAATGTTATCCCTGCTGCGTCAACACACATGTTGGCATGATTTACTCTTCTTCTCCATTGTTTGGGGTAGTATCCTCTCTAAATGTGCATGTTGCACCTATTCACATCAATGATACATTATTCATTTTAATAGATTTATAAACCTCTGGGTTTTAATAGCTCATATGTGATGTCATGTTCACAGAGTGAGAGTGGAAATTTGGACAAGAAGAAACTGTCAAGAATTTGGTAAGTTACTGATTGGCTTGTGTATGCACTTTTCTGGGCAATGCACAGTTATTTCTTCTATATTGACATTGCATTGTATGTTTCCATATGGTGCAAATAAACCTCTCTCAAAGCATTCTCATTTGTTAGTTAACATTTCTTGGTGCAAGCTATTTTTCAGAACAATTTATGCTTTTAAGAAGTGATGGGGACAAAATTGGCCATTTCAAAAAGTGGTGTATCCCCAGCATACAGTGTAAATGACACCTATGGATTAACGGGTATAATGTAAAGTATAAAGTATTTCTGATTCTGATTCTGATGTGTCAATAGTTGAAGTATTCTTTAAATCAAATCAAATCAAATTTATCTGTATAGCACATTTAAAAACAACTGGACTTAAGTGCTGTACAAATTAAAGTGAACGGCTCAAGAATAGTGTGCAAACGCAATGACAAATGTTAATAAAAACATTTTAAAAAGCACATATGATCATAATTTAAGATTATTATCATTATTTATTAGAATATGGAGAACACTTAAGTTCACAGGAGAAGTCAGATGATACTGGGCTCTCTGCCAAAGCTATAAACTGCAGCAGCATATGTGGCACTATACAGTTACAGTATAGAATACACATTTGTCCAGTAAGGAATTAACTATCCTACTGGGGATAGGCCAGGGGGGCCCAGTTGTAGACCAGGGACTCAGTCAAAAATGGAGACGCCCCAGTTGTTTTTTTGCTTCTCAGTCTGAGAATCACATTTCAGCTAAATTCATTGGGGCTGTACTGCTACAACTTTACTCGATCTGGCTAATTTTAGCTGTTGCATTTAGATATTGTTGAAACTGCCATTTGCTGAGTCAGTTTGCTGCCTGTATGACTATTCTCTGCTTGTTCTTCTGTTATGCTCCATTTTAGCATTTACCATTTTACAGCAGGCTACTGTCATTGTGACTTGAGGCCACAGTGGCTGTTGTTCAGCAATAGTTATGCTTTTGTAGTGAGTATCTCAGTAGAGTACAGTTATTATATTTCCTTCATAATATACACATACTTGAGCTACAGTAAGTCTACATGAACATTTGCAAAGCAACGAGTCAGGTAAGAGGCAGTGCAAAGAAGAGAATCTCTTTCGACAAATAGAAATGTCTGTTTTGTACCACGTGATCAAACACGGAAGTACATTCTACCGTTAGCACAACTTTTCATACAGAGGAAGGTCCCGCTTGTTGTTGTGTTTTGAAGCACTTCACAAATACAACAAGGTTGCGACTCGTTATTTCTGACTGTTTAGTCTTCCAAATATATCAGTAAGCATGACTCAGGCTGAGAAGGAGCAGGACAACGGGAAGGAGAAAGAAAAGGAACGAGACAAGGAGAAAGAGAAGGAGCAACAACGTGGGGTGAAAAGACCCATCGCTCCTCCGGCCATCCCAGACCCACTGCAGGAGGTGAGACGGGAAGTCGAGAGTTACAATTGTTGTCCAATGTTCACATTTCTATTAAGTAGCCGACTATCCTCGTCTCAGTCTTTCTAATTTAGCCTATTTAGCTTTCATAGGCACAGGCGGCCTATGGCAAGCCGTTTTAACATTTAATCACTAAGTCTGACTATCCGGAATTACCACTGTAGATATCTATAACGTCATTTTGACTAGTAGTAATGTCATTGTGACTAGTATGAATTTTAATTTAAGATATCTGTAACGTCATTCTGACTAGTCAAAACTGAATTACAGATATCTATAACGTCATTCTGACTAGTCAAAACTACAGTTACAGATATCTGTAATTCAGTTTTGACTAGTAAGATTCAAACTATTTTTGCCATTCATGTGTATGGGGTTTGTCATTATAGATATCTACAATTACATTATGACTATCTATAATAGTGAAAATGACGTTGTAGATATCTACAACGTCATTTTCACTAGTCACAATTCAGTTACAGATATCTACAACGTCATTCTGACTATCTGAAACTCAATTCAAGATATCTAGAAAGGACCATGTAGATATCTTCAATTGATGATAATTAAAGATATCTTGAACTTGAATTATGACTAGTCAAAATTAAATTGTAGATATCTCAAACTGGAATTACAGATACCCGCAATAACATTTGCAGATATCCGCAACTACATTGGAGATATCTATAATGACAAACCCCATACACATGAATGGCAAAAATAGTTAGAGTTTTGATTAGGCAAAATTATGTTGCAGATATCAGTAATGAATATCCAGTCTAGCGATTTAATGTTAAAACGGCTTGCCATAGACGGCCCCTCTTTTGGACTGCCAGGGGCTTAACATCAGTTACTTAAACATATGTGTTACTTAGAGGGGGACTGATAGTATACTCAGTAGTTTACTGTGTCTGACAGTATACTCAGTAGTTTACTGTCTGATAGTATACTCAGTAGTTTACTGTCTGATAGTATAGTCAGTAGTTTACTGTCTGATAGTATACTCAGTAGTTTACTGTGTCTGACAGTATACTCAGTAGTTTACTGTCTGATAGTATACTCAGTAGTTTACTGCCTAAAAATATACTCAGTAGTTTACTGTCTGATAGTATACTCATCAGTTTGCGGTCTGACTGTATACTCGGTAGTTCACGGCCTAAAAATATACTCAGTAGTTTACTGTCTAATAGTGTACATAGTAGTTTACTTTCTGACAGTATACTTACTGTCTGATAGTATACTCAGTAGTTTACTGTCTAACAATATACCCTATAGTTTACTGTCTGACAGTATACTCAGTAGTTTACTGTCTGATAGTATACGTATACTATCAGACAGTAAACTTAACCGTCAGTCTGGGGAAAACCCTTTCTTTCTTTTAGCATGACAGTTTTACATCTATAGTAGTGTTGTCAAAATATCGATTTATCCTTACAAATCAATTCTGAATATTTCAAACTGTTTCAGTACTCATTTTCCATAGTATTGATACTCCGGTACCAGATGTGCTTTCTTGCTTTCTCTTATTGTCAATATTTACTACAGTCATTCTGCTGTTCTCTGCTACTAACCCAGAAAAGAAAAGTTATTATTGTCATGTTATATTTTTCTTTAATGCCCTCACTGTCAGTTTTCCCTGTGGTATCAAGAATGGTATTGAGTGTCAATATTTTTCATGGTATTGTGTTGAAGTCAGAAATTCCAGTATTGTAAAAACACATTTCAAGAGAGAAATGGTTTTCTGTGTTTGGTGCAGAAGAAACTGACTGAGCTGCACAGAGCCCTGATCTAAACCCCATGCAACACCTTTGGGGTGAACTGGCATGTTGAGTGTGAGCTGGACCTTATCACCCAGCATCAACGTTGGACTACCTTAATGCCCTTGTGGCTGAAATGGGGGCAAATCCTTGCAGCCAGGTTCAGAAATTGTGTGGAAAGCCTATCCAGAAGAGTGGAGGTTGTTAAACAGAATGTTAATGCCCACAGTCTTGTTATGACATATTCAGCATGTGGGTGTAATGGTCAGATGTCCATTACTTTTGTGATTCTGTCGTGCAAGACATGGTTTTGCTTATGCTGATCATCATGTCATCACATTCCTTTTTTTTTTTTACAGCAAATACAGAGCAATTTTATAGTTGTCATCCACCCTGGCTCAAGGACACTCCGCATTGGTCGAGCAACAGACACTCTTCCCGTGACACTCCCACATGTGATAGCACGCAGACACAAGCAAAGTGGACAGCCCAGATGTGAAGACTCCTGGCTGCTGAGAGATGGTCTAAATGTAAGTCACTCATGACCAGATACACCCACAGTACAGTTTGTTTCTCTCCATCTCACTCCCACTCAGATTAATTTCATATTTGTGTCAGTATTCATTTACCCTCATTGCTTCTTTTTCCTGCCTGACAGAAACCAGAGAGTAATGAGCAGAGGCAGAATGGGCTTAAAATGGTCGACCAGGCAATCTGGTCCAAGAAGATGTCGAATGGAGTGCGCAGGACACCCGTGTCCGCTGAACAGGTGTGTGTTAATATTATATGACAGAGCTGCATATGTTGCATATGTAATTCTGCAACATTCACAGGCAGCGGCAACATGATACATTAGCATATTTGCTTTTAAATTTTTTGGTGTAAGTGATGTTTTTATTTATTTGACAGAAATATTGAGCACTTTGCATCGCTGTATGAAAGGTTCTAGAGTAAATAAAGGGTTGATTGGTTGATTTTAATTGTAATGGATAATTCTGGTGTTGTGCTAGTGTCTTGTACAGTGTTCTTTCATGTGCAGAAATTTATAACATTTTTTGTACGTGTGTGTGTGTGTTTGTGTGTGTGTGTGTGTGTGTGTGTGTGTGTGTGTTCTAAGGCCAGAGCTTATAACTGTCAGATCCGTCCGGCAGTGCTAGACACCAGCTCTAGGGTGAAGTGGACCAACACAACCCACCAGCCTCCTCATCTGGTGGGAGAGGAGGTCAGTGCATGTGTCTAAAGTGTCTGATCATCCTATAAAATAAGACATCTAAAACTGTAACCTTAACTCTTTGTCAGTTGTATCCGTTTTACTCATACTTTCTGTCTCTCTTCCCCCCACCTTCCACCCTGCCATCATCCAGGCTCTTTACGTGAATCCATCTGACTGTTATAACATCCACTGGCCTGTTGTCAGAGGTCAGCTCAATGTGCATGCCAGGCCCGGGGGCTCACTGACTGCTGTCCTGGCTGACCTCGAAACCATCTGGAGTCATGTTATTCAAAAGCATCTGGAGATCCCCCTCAAAGATTTAAAGGTAGGAGAAACCTTCTCACCTCTTCATATCATGTTCCTCTGTGAGGCATAATTAGTAGTGCAATATGTTGAAACTAGAAAATAATGAAAAATGTCATCAAATTGCTCTGACAGTAGAATCACTTTAATCTCCCACATTAATGCTTCGCTTTTGTGACTGGACACCAGTATTACAGATGCATCCTATTGGTCCCCGACATCTACAACAGGCAGCACATCAAAGAAGTTGTCAACATGCTGCTGCTTAATATGGGCTTCTCAGGTATCACACACAATTATACCTGTATGGCTGAGCACATAACAACAACATACCAACACATTGTTATATTCATCAACAGCCTGTTCAGCGTAGGCTAAGGAACTACCAAATCTGTGTCTCCTGGCATCACATCTGTCCTCTTGTGTGCGTGTGTACAGCGATCATAGTGCACCAGGAGTCGGTGTGTGCTACATTTGGCAGTGGGCTGAGCAGTGCTTGTGTCGTGGATGTCGGAGACCAGAAAACCAGTCTTTGTTGTGTAGAAGACGGAGTGTCCCACCGGAACTCCAGGTGAGACTGAGAGACACATTCATGTTAAATGTATGTCTATGAATTTTTTTTTTTCACCAAATACCATAGATCCATTTTACATTTACATACAGTAGATAACAATTCTGAATGTTTGCGAAGGAATAATTATAGTTCCTGCTGAGTTCATGTTGATATTTGTAGTATGTAAGCCACAATGTTGGAACCCACTGGCTGTCGATCTGACGATGACAAAGCCTCTAGGAATGAGGGTCAGTATTTCGGGCTGATCTGGCGTAGCCACTGGACACCTGAGTCAAGACCTCCTCTTCCATGTGCCGTTCATTTTGAATTATCTCTATAAACAAATATCTGCATATGAATGCGGACGATAGCCAATGGGTTGCAAGACTGCATTTTGGCATACATGTGTTCCACCTCTATGTATGGACTTTTTAACTGCCGTTCAGACGTGATTGGTCAATACTATTTGGACGACAAATAGACAATAAATGAAAACCAGAACGCCTCCGATACCAAAATCTCTTTATAGAGATTGTGGGAGTGCCTGAAGGGTCAAGTGGGAATTTTGTTTCTGGAATTATTTTGGAATTGTGCAATAACTTTTGCGTTATGTATTGAGTTTCATTTTCGTGTGTTGTGTGTTGGTCCAGTTGTAATACACTGCCAGTTTAGGGAAACAAAGAATTTCAGGAAAGAAAATGTTTCGAGGGCTCCACAGTAATACATTGTGTGTCCTGTCTGTCGGACTTTGCAGACTGTGTTTGGCGTACGGTGGCTCAGACGTGACCCGTACTTTCTTCTGGCTCCTGCAGAGGGCGGGCTTTCCTTACAGAGACTGTCAGCTGTCCAGCAGACTGGACTGTCAGCTCCTGCAGCACCTGAAGGAGACTTTCTGCCATCTAAACCAAGTGTGTTTTGGTCAGGGGGTGGAGTCCGGGTGTATAGAGGGAGTACTGGGGAACTGTAGCCTGTATGTTGAGCAGTTTCAGTCAAGCAGTCTGTGTCTGTTTTGATCCCTATAGATGGGCGCAGAATTCTGCAGTTATTCAGATAAATTCCAAATTATGTCTCTCTGACACTTATTCTTAACAGGACATATCAGGACTACAAGATCATGAATTCCAGACACGTTTCCCAGAAGCCCCAGCTTTTCTCTACCAAGTTCGACTAGGGGATGAGAAATTACAGGTACGTACTTCAAGCAGTAATGAAAAACCATGCTTTTTAAAACTGATGCTGAAATCCATTTGACATTGTCCTGTCTCCAGCTTGTGTACTGGAATTACTTTTCATCTGTGGCTCTATTTGTGTCTCCCCCCCTTCATTTTTTTCTGGCTCATGTGTATATATTATATATATGTCAGGCACCCATGGGTCTCTTCTACCCGACCACGTTTGGCATCGTAGGTCAGAAGATGACATCACTTCAGTACCGTTCCCAAGGCGACTCGGAGGATCCTCATGATGAACACTACCTGCTGGCCACACAGAGCAAACAGGACCAGGTAACACACACTCACACATATGCACACATCATTTCTGTACATAGAGGCACTGTGGGTCTTGTTGTTATTATTATTTTTTCTTTTAATTCTCTCATTTTTTTTCACCAGTCCTCCAAATCTGCTGCTGACAGAAAGGCTATTTCCAGACCAGGTGGTGGTTTGGATGGTGAGATGAGCAGTCAGGGAGGTATTGGGGAGCTCTCTGACCTGACGAGGGGCTGTGGGAGTGGCGTTGGTGGAGGAGGAATGAAAGGGGAGATGGAGCTTGGGCCTGCCCAGGGGGAGTGTCTGATGGGTGCTGGAGAGGTGGAAGAGCCCCTGTCTGCACACCTCTCCAGGAAGACCGCTATCATGAGCCAGTTTGAGAGCAAAGCACTGGGCCTGGATAAAGCCATCCTGCATAGCATCGACTGCTGTGGTACGGCCGGAGAATGAAGTGTAGATGTTTTATAGTACCCAGGATGTCCTCTTTTAGCTCATCTTGTATTTTTTTTACTTTTATAGGATCAGATGAAACCAAACGTAAGATGTACAGCTCCATCCTGGTAGTGGGAGGAGGGCTTATGTTTCATGGTGCTCAGGAGTTTCTGCTTCACCGCATCATCAACAAGATGCCGCCCTCATTCAGAAGACTGGTAGACAACGTGGAAGTTATTACACGGCCAAAGGTAACCTGCGATATGTTGTACTGAGTCTTTAGGGTTGGGCCAGTGTAAAAAATTTCAGACTGGTTTGGTATTAGGCCAAACACCAGACCAGACCGGTATACTGAATTTAATCAGTAGGTGTTGCACTCGACTCAGCAGTTGTTCCGGAGTTGAACATAATCACCGTGTCCTAATGGCAAATGAGGCTATCATGTTGCATTGTGCGACATCGGAGCTCTCTGTGTCCACATCGAATTCATCAAATATGCACTTCTGTTACGTCATGTCAACAAACCACATAGATAACAGCTGTGAATTAGCGATGTGCCATCTACTCGCAATCTACTTGCTATCTCCTATAGTTGTAGTTTTTAAATTGAAAACATGTTTTTGTGATATGCTCTAGAAATGATACACAATATAGCAAACAGCAAGTCGCTTAGGTTGTTATTAGTGATGGTCATTTACCAGAAACTTTAGCTCCCTGGCAATCTCCCTCCAACCAGCTGCCACCTTATTTAGGTTTTTGTAGTGAAATAAGGAGACAACTTATAGATAATTACCCTATACATCTTTATGAATCAGCCGTTTCTCGTCCACTGCGGTGCTTTTAAAGCTAGTGACCGGAATAAATAGAAACAGGGCGTCCGACAAAAGTTCAGACAGCTCTTTTGTTGGCTTTTAATTTACCAGAATATGTCATAATGACAAATGCCAGTTCAGCCGGTTTACATAAAATCAAACCGGTTTGAGCTTGTATACTGGACCGGACCGGCAGAACCGGAAATCGAGTCATAGTCATAAAAATATTAGGGATCTGTAATGCAGGCAAAGTAGGGTTTCGTTCAGTGGCATTAATTTTTTTTTTTTTTTTTTTTGTAAATGTCTACTTATGTCAAAGGTTGGGAGTTAGTAAGATGAGTGCTATGCACAAGAAACTATATATATATATTTGAGAAACAAGTAGTAAAATGCTACACACAACCCCTCTAATGTACTTGTAAACTGATGTGGATGTGCTCTAGGACATGGACCCTAGGCTGATATCGTGGAAGGGTGGAGCAGTGCTGGCGTGTCTGGACACCACTCAGGAAATGTGGATCCACCAAAGGGAGTGGCAGCGCTTTGGTGTTCGAATGCTCCGTGAGAGAGCTGCCTTTGTCTGGTGAAGCCAACACGGTGTCTACACAGGAGGCGTAGCTTGGGCAGTGTGTCAGCGGAGCAGCAGCTTCAGTGCTCAGTGTCCACACACAGGATGATTTCAGGCACAGTTAAACATGCAGAAAGACTCAGTAGCTCTAAATGTCATGACTCTTGATCAAATTCATGCACAACATAAATCTGTGTTGTGGAATGAAAACCACAAGTGTTTTAAAAGAGGCAAAAAATTAAGTCTGGACATCTCATTGCATTGTGGGAAAGTATGCTGACACTATCAGTTTGACGGCACTGCCAACACCATGTGGAACATTTTCACCAATCTGTATTTTCCACTTGTGTTGCCTGTTTTTTTCCAACATAAACCCAGATGAGGTCATTGTTGTGTAACTTTTGAACAGTATTCTGTAAATAGTGATGCAATTCTCCCATGTCCCTGTGTGTAAATAAACCTGTCACAGTTGTATACACAGTGTTGCATTTGATATGAACAAACAAAATCCAGCTCACTTTGTATTAGAAACATATTGAATGTCATGAGGTTGGCTCCAGTCGCAAAGTATCCCTAACAGAATCTCAAAAACTCAATGTTTTTCAGACTTGTGTGCATAATGCAACCTTTGCAGGTGAGTTGAGACAATGACAAATGCCTCCACCTGCTCTGCCACATTTGCCACAGAGTATTCTATAGTATCTTCACATTACCAACATTTAATTACAGAGTCAAAAGTATGTCATATCATTTTGTCAGTATAGCTCTACATAGAGACATGTTGTGTTGTTACTAAGTGTGAACATACTGGAACAAGACAAGCTCAGTTGTAACATCGCACATTTTTATTCAGTCAGAAGGATACAAAACAATCTAACTTCATGTTTTCCAGGACCAATAATCATAACCAAAATGTCAGTGACACGCATCTCTGTGAGACTGGTGTGAAAAGAAAGTGGAAGGAAAAAGGAAGAAGCACGAAAAGGGAGAAAACTATGTGGATAGCTGCTGCATCAGCCATTCTGGCCCCTACGTGTAGGAATTCCCAGAAAGGCGTCAAGAAACTGCTCATGGCAGCAGCAGCTGATGAAGAGGGGCTTCAGCACTGTGACATCACCATTGTTCTTTATGCTCTCAGCAAACAGACACCGTGCCAAGCCCCACGCCTACACTGGATGTGTAGGCATTTACCTAGAAAGAAGAGAGAGTTATACAGGGGAGGAGTAAGAATGTCTTCACATCATTTACAAACATCTGTTGGGCATTGCAAAAAACAACTGGGAAATGTTTACATTCTTCACAGCTTAGTCTTTTAACTCATTGTTTGTGTTAGAAATTTGCTCCAGAAATAGAAGTTGCCAGATATCAACAAGGAGTTTATCTAATGAATAATATTTTAGTCAGAAGAAAACTATTTCTCACCTTCCTCATCCTCCTCCACCCATTGGTGGAGGGGTGGGACCTGCACCGTGGTTTATTCTTCCAATCCGTCTTCTGCCACCAGGGGGACCTGGAGGACTGAAAAAGTAAGCAACAGAGGAGAGGGAACAATATTTTAAAATGAGGATAAATGTCTTAAAAGGGTCATAATAAGCTCTTGAGTATTGTTTGTCATTTTCTAGTCTATCTTAGATATTTCAAACTAAAGTGCAAGGGATGGGCAACATAAATGAAAAACACAATCTCTTCCTGAAATACACTTAACTAATGATGCAACAGTTCACTCAAAACTGCTGTAGTGGGCATCAGCATAACATCATGTTTAAACTCTGTAGAGTACAGTTAAAGATTTTACACCAATGTATTCCAAATAAAATTCTAAACTAGTTCCTACATATGACAAAAACATGCTACCACATGGACTACACTCTCACCATCAGATCAGGTAACCATCAATGTAACGGTATAGGGAAATGAGGGCCTGTCCCCAGTGTGTGTGTGAATATAGAGACATGAGTGTGCCCCGGAGACCTACCCTCTGTTATCAGTGAAGCGTGACGTGGCAGAGTTTCCATCTTTTGTCATGTCAGGGTGAATCAATGTCTTAAAACTGGTAGAGGACAAACAAGATCAGAGCGGACAGCAGTGTTAAGTGGTGATACAAAAATATCATTGTTTTACTTAATTCTTTGGTACATGACTAAATACCTGAAAAAAACCACCTGCCATTCCCATCAACCTCATTAGCAAATGTTAGCATGCTGATGCCCAAATTCTTCTCTTTATCAAATAATAAATTCACTGACAAGGCCGGTTGAACACAGTATTAAAACCCTTATGTTTCTGAGGAGTAAAAATAAAATATCTAAAAAAGATAATACATTTAATTGCATAAACTGTAAAAAAAAAATAGAATTCATAATTTAAAATTGTCTTGATCATTAATTTGTGCAATCTTACATCTCTGCAGGTGTTTTACCAGAGATTACCAAAGAGGCAGAATTTACTACAAAAAGCATCAAAAAGGGTGGTTTTCATACATTTTTCTTTGTTTATAATATGTGTTAATAAGGTCTTCCAGCTTCCCTAAAGCCATATATTAAAATGTTGAGCGTGGTAAACGGTGTATCTGCTATACATCAACATGTCAGCACTGTCACTGTGAGTATGTTAGGATGCTGACATTAACATGTAGCATAAGTATGTACAGCCTCACAGAGCTACTGTTGTGGCTTTAGACTCCTGTAGCTATCTTACTATTCCACCACTTCACATCAGTTTTACTGGCAACAGGGCAACGACATTAGACAAATTTGTAACACTTACAACAGGCCGATGAACTCCACTGCTCCCCAGAACAGATCGACCAGTAAGGACAGTCTCCATGGTGACTGGGACCTGCTGTCCAGGACCTGACCTGAGAAATGGGTGAGACAACAAGGATCGGGTGATGATAGACGGAATAGCTTGTGAGGTTATTCACATTGAAAGCCAAGAGTGTGTGTACGCATTCCTCCACCGTTTATATGTTAATGGTTTAACCGGCTGTACCTCTTTAACCTAGCTTTCAGTACACTTTGGCTAACAGCTAATCCGATTTTGAAAGCGAGACACAACACAGCACGGCCCTCACTCAACGAACTACAGCAATAACACTAAAATGTTAAACTGAACTGTGGATTAAACACCAGTAGACACCTTTTTGTAGAAGACTCGCTGGATTAATTCACTTATTCCTCTTACGCAGACCCAGCCAGTCTAAGCTAGCTGTTAGTTAGCTGAATTTAGCCCAACGACCTGCTAAAGTTACGCATTTCAGATTAAAGTATAAAGTTATTTGAAAAAGTTCGGCACAGAAAATTATATCAGCAACAAAGCTACATTTTCCTACAGAAGAGATGAGAAAACGGTTTAAGACACAGGACAAACCACTCACCGTTGGACACGTACACCATCTTTCTGAAAGTAACAACACAGCTACCACAGCTGTGTGTTTACTACAGGAAATGCACTTCCGGGTTCGTTGTTGCGTCATTCTCAAACGCGCATGTGGGGAAAAAAAATACTGAATACTTTATGTATGTCAGCGCTTTTTAATGTAAACAATATATTTCTCTCACATTTCCTATAGAGTTTATAATAATTACGATACCATTCAAACAGAATTGTTTATGGTTTATGTTTGTTGAAACGTGTGATTTCAAATTTATGATCTTTTTGGAGACTTTTTTTTTTATATCCTTCTTGTCCGGTGAAAAACATGTATTAATACTGTTTGACTGAGCTCATGAAAAATTTACTTTTTAAAAATAAGTGATTCTCATAGTACAGTGATGCTACAAATATACGAGGATTTTATAGATTATGATGCATTGCTGCAGATTAAACTACCAAAAACAATCTTAAACATCTACAGCGGTAAGGTGCAGCACACACATAAATGCACCAGTAACATTAATTAAAAAAACATCATACTGCTATATAGTTAAACACTAACAGGGATATTTTTTTCTGCAGTGTGAGTGCTTTTACTCTTGATACTTTACTGATGCTTACATACTTTTACTTTTGAGTGAATGCAGGACTTTTACTTGTATTGGAGTATTTTCAGTGGTGTTGACGCTTTTACTTAACTAAACGATCTGAATCCTCATTCCACCACTATTTTATTGTAATGTCTTGTCCTGAGAGGTGTTTCTAATATATTGTCTAGCCTCACTGATCTAAATGGGGTGGATACAATATAGAAACATTATTAGGACATCAGAGCTGAGTATATTTCTACTCAAACAATATAACACAGGCTTTGTTTTTTTTAAGTGTAATGTTTTAATATGCAGTAAAAACATTACGTTGCCTGATGCTTTGTGTCCCACTCCCATCCCTGCCAAAGCTACGCACATGCTACAAACACGACATTATGTGTACAAAAGCAAAGGTGGCATGGAAGGGATGTGATGATTCAGATTCAATACCTTAGAGTTGGGTCAATCAATACATTTGTAGCAAAGATTAAGTGGTGCCTGTGAACATTTCCAAAGTTTCATTTCATGAGGTCATTTTTACATTTTGTAAAAGTAGACAAAAGTGCTTCATCTGCACCAACCCCTAGGTTGCTGAAGTGACATTCTGAAATCTGGAGTTTGGTTTTGTTTAGGGCCTGAGTGAAGCTGAGATGAGAGGAGCAAGCAGCAACCACTGCAGTTGAGCATGATAGTTTGAGAACGTGTCGACCAAGCCCCAAAACATACAGTACTTCTCTGTTATCCTTAATGCCCTCATGATACATAAAAACATATTTTATAAAACCCCCATCAAGACATCATATGAGACACATATTATGGAGCTTTACTGCTGAGAATCTAACATCTTATGGAATAAAACACAACTTCATATTTCATAAAGTATGTTGCAACTGTGACTTCAATACAGTATGACTTTTTGAGACAGTGCTGGAATTATATACTCCTAGGGGATTGTAGTTGCTACTTGGTTTCACATCTTATCCACAAAAGTTTATTCTTGATAGATATAACCTCAAGTAGGCCACACTTTACAGTACAAGATATGGTGTAAAACAGCAGGTATCATCTCC
The DNA here is from genome assembly GCF_006386435.1 of Epinephelus moara. Classification (NCBI taxonomy): domain Eukaryota; kingdom Metazoa; phylum Chordata; class Actinopteri; order Perciformes; family Serranidae; genus Epinephelus; species Epinephelus moara. The sequence continues at coordinate 19,164,180 of NC_065521.1, read as the reverse complement.
GCATGACTTGGGTCAACATATCAGGGACAAAGTCAATTTTTTAATTCATTAACTGTTTTAAGCTGAGTGTTTTCCTTTATCATAACAATATCATAATATTTCTGTTAAACATCTACGATATGGATATTTTCAAATATTTAGGCTAATTCTCAACAGTCTACATTTAAGTTATGTTTGCTGGTAAACTAGGAAAATGAAAAAGCTTAGGAAATGCCTGAATATTGCACCATTTAAATTCATGCAAAATAAATAATATAATATAGAAACTCAAATGTTATTTCAGATTCCTGGTGACATATAACAGCTGATGACACAAAGGGATGAAGGCATTCTGTGGTTTTACATTATTGTGATAAATCTGGATATATGACAAAGGCTGAAATACAACACATTATTCCTTTCCACTGGTCTGAGGTTCAAGTCCTGTGGTCTCTTCACCAGGCTTGTGAGTGCAATATTCTTCTCCACTGACTTGGGATCCAGGTTGTATTGTGTCCTCAGATTTTTCTGTGTTGTAGTCTTCAAAATGAGCCTGGGGTTCAGATAACATTTTGTCTCCCACAGGCGTTTGTGTGCCACACTCATTGTCACTTGTTTGCACTTGAGGTCTTGTGCTCTCTTCACCATGTTTTGGTGTGTCACACTCTTTGTCCGGTTCAGGTTTATTGTTCTTTCCATGTGGCTCCTGTGTGTCAGTCTCAGTCTCTGGTTTCCGACTGGCTGCTCCTCTGAAAATACCAGCTTTGTGAAGCTCACGCCGTATAGTCTTTACTGAGACAGTGTGAGAAAGGTGTCTATTCAACTCTGTGGTTATTTTTGAGGCTGTGTACTCAGGGTGTTCGTCGACTATCCTGAGCAGTGTCTGTCTGTCCTTTTCAGTGAGCTTTGACTTGCGCCCGCTGTTCTTTTTTGCTGATGCTGTTCGTCCATGTTTGATGTACACAGTCATGACTCTGGAGACTGTTCCCCTTGCCACGTTAAACAGCTGTGCAGTTTTTGTGACAGATGCCCCCGAAAGCCGCGCAGCGACTATCTGGCATCGTTCAAACTCTGTTAAGTCACTCATATTGCTTTGATCACTGCTTTTGAAGTGCTGACTGTCTCTTTTGGAGCCAGCAGGAAATCCCAAGTGACAGGCAGGTGGCAGGGCCTGTAATTGCTGCTTAGGTGCACCAAAGCCCTCTGTTATATGGTGCTTCCATCATGTGGTACACTGGAGCACAGACATCCAGGGAAACATCCACCACTGTGTCTATAAATGGACGAAGAAAGAAATAAGAGATACCAAAAGTTAACATTTCAAACCAGTGTATTTGTTTACACCGACACTCAGCTGCGTGCTAAGGTAGGTGTGTGTGACACTGAATCCTGTATCAAGGTTCAGACAACCACCGTGTACAAGCTAACATTACCTGAAACGTTCATTTGACAGGGGCTGGACAAAATAAACCAAACACTTTACGATACAGTTTAAATAAACAGAGACGGTTATCAGCGTTTGTTCAGTTTTTGTTGACAGTCAAAGGTTTTCAATCAACTCGATGTTTAATTTTCGATGCTAGCCAGGTAGCAAGATTAGCTTCCCTCAACAAAGTGCGCTCTCAGAATATAGTGTCACAGTTTCAATGCCAAATTAAATACATAAGCGTGTCATTGACTATAGTGTTTTACTTACAACTATAATTGGACAAGGTAGGCACTCCGTCCACCGCTACTTTATCACCGAGCTGTGTTTGTGTTTCACCGGGGAGGAGAGGAACTGCTACTTCCGGTCAGAGGATTTCAGAATAAAGGGGTCATAACAGCTGCTCACATAACTACTTTTAAAATCTTTTAAATTTTCTATTATCATTATTATTATTTTACTACTACTACTACTACTATTATTATTATTATTATTATTATTATTTTTTTTAATTATTTTATTCTACTTTACTTTAACAGTGATTCAACACGGGAAAAAGACCAGGCAGGAGAACACTGATGTATTTTCTCTTATTGACATAATATAACAGTATACATGCACTTCTCATATTGTTCCACAAACAGAGAAAATACAGCACATTCTTGTGAATTTGAATGAACAAAACAGGTCCACTTAAACACATTCACTTGTCTAAATTCTTGTTATCCCCTTTCATTTTTTTTCTTCCCAGAATTCCTTCTCAACAAAATCTTGATTATCATTAAGAAACCCGTATACATATCCTCCTGAGATCAGGCGATCCGTATGTGTGCTCTGTGAGGGACAAGCTAGACAGTAAAGCAGGATGTTCAATGCACATAGGAGGATGAGCTGAGGAAGAAATTATTGACACCTAGTGCCCATTTTGGATTAAAAGTGACACAGAAACAATACACAACATTATTATTATAATATTTCTATTATTAATCTAAATAGTACACTTCTTAAAAGTGAATTTAATCATATAATCTAAATGTGCTGTATTGTTATATACATTTTGCGGAAACGATTGACCTGATTTCCAGTACAAAATACATGTTATAAAACAGAAATAAATAACCAGTTTGAGAAGAAAAAAATCTCTGTGCCACATTTCTTACATCCTAATCACTTAAATTATGCACAGCATAGAACTAATTGCTTGTGGAAAAAAACAAAAAACATTGAGTGCTGCACCCAAACACAGGCAGATGCCACTGGTTTAACGTGAACTTAAGTTACTCATTCCTACAAAACAGAATCAAAAAAAGCTTGGGGGAAAACCCTGGAAATGTACCTTAACTGACAGAATACTTGACTACAGCACATCAAACATAAGTCACTCCTGGTCTTTGGTCTGACATTTAGATCTTTTGCTCTCTTCATCAGGGTTTTGTGCGTCAGCCTTAGAGTCAGATACTGGTTTCCTACTGGCAGCTTTTCCATTTGCAGCAGCTTTTGGCGGCCTTGTCCTTTTCATCTGTGGCTTGTGCCGACTGTTATTCGCTGATGAAGTCTGTCCATGTTTGTTATAGCCGCTCATGACTTTGAGGACAGTTTGACTCGATACACCACATAACTGAGCAGTCTTTTTGACTGACAGACCTGCAAGTTGGGCTCCAACTATCTGGCCTCTGTCAAAGTCTGTTAACTCATTCATACTGGAAGTGAAGGTGTCGAGTGTCGAGTGTCTCCTCTGACGCTGGCAGACAATCCCAACTGTCAGTCAAGCTAATAACTGAGCCAGTGTCTCTGTAGCTGTAATACTTTAAAGTTGAAGCTGATTTTCATGTGGAGTTCACTGGGTTTAAGAGTGTAGGGGGAGATGACTCGTCCATCTATAAATGGATGAAAAAGGGATTTTAAAAAAAGTAATAAAATCAATAAAGCACTTTACAGCACAATACAATCATCTAGCAGTAGCTAAAAGAGGAACTAATTAACATGTTTTATTTTTTCTTAATTTTCAAAAATTGTGCAATTTAGGCTAGCCAGGTAGAATGCTAATTTTGTGTGAATGCCTCTAGCATTCAAATAGCTACGCTCAATTAAGAGCAATGATTGACATTAGTGCTTGTATTTTTATCATTTCTAATTTTTGTGTTCAGAAATACTGCACATATTCCATTAAAAAAATCCACTTTTAAATGAATGGAGGACATGTTCAGAATTTAAACATTTTCATGCATTTCAAACTTTCATGTATTTATTCAACAGACTGATGAAGAAGGTTATCTCTGTCCTGGGATGCTATCGTGACCCAGTAGAGGTGGTGGGACAAAGGAAAATGACAGCCAACATCGACAACATGTCCCACCCCATGCAGGACACTTTGTCAGCTCCTTCAGTGACAGGTCTGCTTCATCTGTGGTGTTTGAAGGAGAGATACCACAGGTTCTTCCTTCCTGCTGCTGTCAGACTACACAACCAACACTACTCCCAGTATACAAATACCATGAACATTCAACCTCTCAGCCTGTCTATCTATTACAATCAATCACTCAGGTGCAATATCTGTATTGTTAAACTGTGCAATATATATACTTCCATCATTCAATAATGTAAAATCAGCCATTCAGTCTGTCTCTTGATTATATTCTGCTTCTTTCTGATGCTTCTTTATCATATTGCTTTGTGTTTTTATACTGTTTGCTTATGATACTGCTCTTGTTTTTGTACAGTTTACTTATTTTACATATTTCTATATTGCTTTGTAATTTATTTTTTCTACTGATACTTCCTATTTGCACTATCCCTTTGCTGTTTTAATGCTGCAAATTTCCCCCACTGTGGGACGATTTAAGGATTATCTTCTCTTATCTTTAACTTTCTCCTAGAAACTCAATTTAAATTTTAAAACGGTCCACATCTTTCATACATTACAGGTGTATTTTACCTTTCAAATTCCACTAAAACCCAGGGACGACTTAGCAGTAACCATCACCATGGCAACCCTGACTGCAGCTGCACACACAGGTGACTGAGATTAACTAATTAGTGCAGTGCAGTCTCTCTCCTCACACTCACTCAGACACACACAAGACTTACATGTTCTGACTTTTTAAAAAGCATTTCCTAAGTCTTCTCTATTGTTCATAGTCTACTTTACAACGTATTATTCATTCAGCTTTTAAACCCTAAACTATTCCTGCTACTTGAACTTCCTCATATAGCCTCATACGTGTTAGTCCCTGATCACACAGACAGCGTTTTCCAAGACATTAGTGCAGTGTGAGGTCAGGTTTTCAACATTCAGCATTCACACCACAGTTTCTTCAGAAACTGTATTCCCTAGTTGCTAGATGCGCTTACATTAACAAAATATGTTACCATTAATACAATTTAAGGACAAATGAAATAAGCGTACAGTATGCATGTATGTTGCACTTACAGCTCGTCCACAGCTGGTCTTTCCATGGATGCAGCATTTCTTCGTTTGTGGGTTTTGAACGGCAGTAGTCAATCAGCGTATTAGGAGCATTAGCGCCCCCCTGTGCTTCGGAGTGTAGCTCTGAGATTAGATCCCATGCATTGCTGTTTCTCTGAGAAAATAAAATGCACTGTTTGCTTCATTTGACATGTTCATTATGTTTTTATGTTAAGTCTGAATTGCAGCCTTCATGAGACCTCCTCACATCCATTGTCTCACTTGTTCTTACCTGTTACACTAAGTATTTCATAATAAAAGCGTCATACTGTTACACAGCCCACAACACTCAAATGAATTCAAATATGCTAAGGTGCACAGGTAGACAATATAATGTAAATTCTAGATGACCAATTCTCAAGCAACCCAATTAGGGTCTCAACTAAGGATGTTTTTATTGGGATTAAGCTATGTAGGATTATAATGAAATGGCTCTACAACTTTGTTGAGGCTTTGTAGCACTGAGCAGCTGCTCTGTTCTTTATCTGCTGCTGCTTTTAATGGTCAAGACACAGACAGTGTGTCCACAACTGGTGGTCAGAACAGTGATCCAAAACAGGAAAAGGACAGAGGAAAGACCTGCAGGATCTGTAAGCCATTAGAATGATCTCAAATATCAGTCATGACATAACAAAATGTTGTGTTTTGAGGATAATAATGTCCCTTGATAAATGAACCATTGCTGTTTTAAGATTCCCTTATATTCAGTAAAGTTGCTTCCATGTTAGATCCACCAGAGGGCAACAGAGACAGTAGAATAACTAAAAAGAAGGCTAAAATGAGGTATTACAGTGTGTCTGGCTGCGCTGCCGTCCCATTAACGAACCAACACATATAATACACTGTCCTTTATTTTGATAGGGACCTTTCTGACCCCACAAGGAGCCCTTCAGGTTCCCACACGTCTCTTTGATGAAGGGCTAATGAATTAAAAAGAAACAGCTCCACAACTTTGAAGGCTGTGCATCTTTGAAGCAGCTTGCCCTCACACTGGTGTTCCTATGTTGCTGCTTCTGATGACCATGACCCCAGACTGAAGGTCAAAGGTCAAACGCTCAGACGAAACAAGGCTGTACTTCTGAGGGCTGACCCATGCAGGGAGGGTCAAAGTTCATATATAACAGTCAGGTGAAGAGAACAGTGATCCCACACAGTGACAGGAGGGGTAAGAGAGATGGCAAGGAGAGTTTTAATCAAGTGGATTTTTCCTCATTAAAATGTGAATTTATATGCATTTGTTATGTGATTCATCCAAAGCACACATGGTGAGATGAAACTGTGGCCTGCAGCTGGATAAATAAGGGTGCAGGGACTCTTAATGCTGTAAACACAAGTGTCCACATTTTAGTTTCCTTTCGAACATCTTACGAACCGTAACACCTTTGGGTCATCAACAGGATCCTTTTTTATGCTGAGCGAGATAAATATAAGAAACATGTTCATTTGCAATTATAGAAACAAACACTGTAAGTTAATGATAAACCACATATGTTGTACAAACATCCATCCATCCATTATCCGTCACTGCTTATCCTTTTACAGAGGCGGGGGCTGGAGCTGATCCCAGCTGACAGTGGCTAAGAGAATACAAAAATGATTTCTGTAAATAAATAAAAAAAAAGTTTGTCTAAATTTGCCATTTTTGGGGGACTTTTTGATGTCAGTAGATCATCAAGGGGCTCTGAAAACAGTGGACCTATTAGTGAATAGTTTTTGACAGTCATAGTGGTAATAAAAAACAAAATGCTGAAAATGAAAAATGAAAACTGACTGTGACCTGTTTAACTGTGGTTTCCATGAGTTATTTTGTGAATGTTGTATTGCAGTTCACACACTATTTCTCAAACTATTATATTTATTTCAAAATGAGTCTCAACGACTCACAGAGAACAGGTGTAAAGTTCACTTTCACATCATGTCTTTGATGATGGAGTTTCCTCTCAGATTATAAACTGGGTGTGTACCTTGAATCATTTCACCTCTCTGAATAAATGAAGTTTTTAAAAGGTTTTAAACTTTTCAACTGTAATTTTTGCAGGTTTTCTGCACAATTCACATTTTTTTCTCCCAGCACTGATCTGCTTCACTGTCACACGGATACTTACTGCATACTATTTCTTGAGCAAGTGCAAAGGTGTGTGTGTGTTTTGTGCTAGCAGGACCTCCTTTACTTTTTCTGGTTTATTACCAGGGGAAACAACTGAACAACTCCAGTCACATTCATCTGTTTGCAATGCACATCTCCTTAACATACACACGCACGCACGCACACACACACACACACACACACACACACACACACACACACGTGTGCGCACAGACTCTTCTAAAGCTTTACATTGATCCTTTCTCTTTTCCATGCCTCCTCTGTTGCCATCCATCTCTTCTCCTTTCTGCCTTTCTTTTGCCTCATTACAACAATGGAAACATGCCATAAGAATCAGATTTTTGATTCCTATAAGAAACTCCATAAAAATACAGCAATGGAGGCAGTAACTTTTCCAAAGAAAAGCCAAATGTCACTATTCCTTTTCATGGTTGTTGTTCAGGCTCAAACACATGTCAAATGGCCAAACAGAGAATATTGGAGGCCGTGCTAGACCGCGTTATTATAATTTATTTATTTCGTTTCACCTAGGCCCACCCTACTGTGCTGTGATTGGCTTGTACTCACCCACACCATGACCTCTTTACCCTAACCATAATCGCGTCAGATCTTGACGCATTCACACAGTAGCTCGAAATGCGGCCTCAAGCAACTGCTTATTGCTTGGGTGGGGTGGGAAGGGCCAACTCTAAGCGTACACATTTTTGCATGGGATAGCACCACCATGTGGCCATTTTAAAAACTATTTATTTTGGCTGTTGACTGGAAGATAGGGTCTGAAATCAAACAGTGTTTTTCCTGGTTAATAATGAATCAGCCACAACTGTTTCTGCTCAAACAGGTTTTCTTAACCTTCCACTGTCAGACGCTGACAGAAAAAGATGTCCTTTTATGTCGGCATGATATGGCTGATCATTGATATTGTGTAATGGTGCCTGGCAGCGTCAGGGAAACGTGGCTGGAAAACGACAAAAGTTAAGGGCATGAAGAGCCTGAGAAGAAGGGGGTGGGAGGGCTGATGGATGGGTCCAACAACCACCGACTTTCACATGGGAGGCCCGTATTCACTTCCTGTATAAATGTAAAGCCAAACTCTGTTATGTCTTTCTAAACCTTACCACACGTGTGTGTTGGCTAAACATAACCACGCACATTTTCTGTTGAAAGTAAAAAACACATCAATTTGCTGTGTTGTACCAACGCAGTACATGTATTTTGAAAGAGACTGTAATGAAACTGCACATTTCCTGTAAAACAGGAGTGTATCTTGAAAACACACAATGCATGCAACAGGCTAAAGTTAACATGGAACCATAACGTCAACGACCAACACACCTGGGATACCTTGCAAGTCATATGTTCATGACTTTCATGTTCTTTCATGCTCGTGTTCATGACATATGTTCAAATCCATGACCGAGCATCAATATGTGACAAGGTTGGAGTAAGAACGTGTTGGTTTTCTGCCGTTTTATATGGTTAATATTGTGTAGCATCTTTCAAGTGATACTGATGGCTTCAATTTTTAGGTACCACTTTCTGATGAGTAAGCCCCTGTAAAGGCTTTATAGGTATTCATTAATGACTTTATTAAAGGTGAATAAGTCATTTATGTTTGTGTTATAGATCATTTATATGCTACTAATAATATGTTTTGAAATGCCTCTATTTTCATCATCATCATCATCATCATCATCAGCTAGCTCTTAAACTCATCAGGAAGATGACTGTTTGACCACGTAGCTTCTGGAAAAGAGCTGCAGGGCGTCAAGATAAAATTCATAAACAACTTATTAACATTTACACCTGCAAAATGAATAGATTACTCAATGAATCCTTTTTCATGGTTTATTAACAATCTTTTGTATAGACTGCAAATAATTGCAGTTGGCTGATGAGCTTTTGTTGATGGCTTATTGGAAAATGAAAATGATAAGACTCTTTTAATGACATTCAAACATTTCTAACTGTAGACATGATGACTTATAGGAACGCCAGAGACACACAAGCATTTTTAAGGCGATTCAAGTGAAATTTATTTGTTTAGCACCAAATCATAACAATATGTATATGTCATATAGATTTAGAGAGACCCAACACATTTCCACAATTCCCACCACGAGCAAGCACTTTGGCGACGGTGGCAAGGAAAAACTGCCTTTTAACAGGCAGAAACCTCGAGCAGAACCAGGCTCTGTGGTGGGCGGCCATCTGCCTTGACCGGTTGGGTTAGGGGAAGGGAGGGAAAGAGAGAGAGGAATGGAGGGAGGGGGAGGGAGGGAAGGTAAAAAGAGGGATAGAGTGGGATGGAAGGAGAGAGGGGGATGCACAGCAAGTTGAAGTCTGTGAAGTCCAACAAGTCTGCAAAAAAACACAGAGAGTTTCCACTTCAGATATTTGTCTAAGATTTTCTATTACACAGATATATAACATCACTGTTTCCACGCAGTGGCTTTCACAGGCTTCATCATTTCTAACATGCATTTAGAAATCAGATAAGGTGAAAACGCATGGCAAGACACTGACTATTAAATATCTCATACTGCTATTAAACACCAGCCACACTACCTTGAGTTCACATGAGTGGGTGGAAGAAGAGCCCTCTCTGGCTGATGATGTTGGGCATCACAGAAAGTCAGGTTCATGTCGATGGGTGTGTGCTCTTCTTCAACATAAGGTATGGGAAAACCTGTGAGAAAAAGAAGATGATGTAAATAAAATGTCAACAGACAGGAGGCTTACATTTTTCAGCCCAGGCATGCTATTATTACACAGCTCTGTTTTTGCATGTTATCTGAAAATTATATTTACGGGTGAATCTCTGGTCCCTGCCGTTCCACTCAGGTCTTCACTTGACAACAGGATAGGAGTCTGCTGTGCAGGTTGCTGGAAGAGACCATCGATGGAGCTATGGCCACAGCTGTCTGTCAGAATCTGCAGGTGGAGGCGGCAGCTGCAGGTTACTGGCAGAGGCTGTAGTTGGAGGTTTGTCTTCAGCTGTCTGCCAGAATCTGCAGGTGGAGGCAACAGCTGCAGGTTGCTGACAGAGGCTGTTGGTAGAGGTTTGGTGTGGCCACAACTGCCTGCAGAAATCTGCAGGTGGAGGCGGCTGCAGGTTTCTTGCAGAGGCAGTAGATGGAGATTGCACCACAGCTGTCTGCCAGAATCTGCAGGTGGAGGCGATGGCTGCAGGTTGCTGATAGAGGCTGTAGGTGAAGGTTTGACTTCAGCGGTCTGTCAGAATCTGCAGATGGAGGCGACAGCTGCAGATTGCTGACAGACGCTGTTGGTGGAGGTTCGGCTTCAGTTGGCTGTATGTGAAAATTTGGCCACAGCTGTCTGTCAGGATCTGCAGGCGGAGGCAGGACCTGCAGGTCCCTGACAGAGGCTGTAGATGGAGGTTTACCAAAGTTTCAGATGGCACATCATTCTTTAGAACTTTGTGGTGGTGGAGCTGATGGACTGTCGCTGGTGGAGGTAGTTTGAGCATTTCTCTGCAGCTGTCTGCTGTCTGAAGGTGGAGGCTTGGGCAGCAGACAGCTGCTATCTGAAGGTGGCTATGAGAGGCCATTGGTGTAATGTGGAGCAGGACACTTTAGAGACCATAGATGGCGGTGTGGACACAGCTGTCTGCCAGAATCTGCAGGTGGAGGCGGCAGCTGCAGGTTACTGGCAGAGGCTGTAGGTGTCAGGGTTTAAATCTGGAGGTGGCTATGAGGCTCTATGTGGAAGATGGAGCGGGACATTTCTAAGGCTGCTGGAGATTTTTCTATAGATGTCTTCCAAAATGTGGAGGAGGAGCATGAGGCAGCAGACGGGTGGTGAAAGCTGCAAGCAGAGGGTGGAGGCAGCAGATGTCTCCTGCAGGCTGGAAGCAGAGGTACAGTGCAGCACAGTGACAGAGGTGGAGTGAGGCTTTTCTGATGCAACACACAGCTACAACACTTAACTTAAACTACACTTAAACTTAGAACATGCAATACTTAAACTACTATTTACAGGTTTGAGCTAATGTAAGTATTATTTAGTGCTTAGCTCTTTTCTGTGGGGGTGTCCATGGCTCTGGTTCCCCCGAAGTGTCCACATCATACTGGGGAGGATGGGCTCCAACCCCGTATGACGCGTTCACATGAACCAGTCCGTCCTCATTGACTGATTCTGTGAACGTGGGACGGTCTAGTCGCTTCCAGAGCCGCTGCTTAATGCGACGTCCCAGCGCCAGACTGTAAGGACGCAGCTGGCCATTGTTGTACCTGTGAGGAGCAGAAAAAACAGAAATTAAATCCTAATGATACATGTGATTACAAAACTTCAATATGGAAAAAAATGCATGAAAGAATAAAGACTGTCATGATGATCTGATTGGTTATGATTTGGACTTAAACTCACCTCAGCATGTCATCCACGACCTCGTGGTAGATCCTCTGGTACTCTTCCACGGAGCGGTTGTGGATCATCAGAGGGCCGTCGTCACACAGTGGAGCAGTAGAGGGCTGGGGGCTGGGGGCCACATCAGAGCACACCGGCAGGTCGGCTGGTGAGATGGTGGCAGAAGGCCTGGGGACTAGATTTAACAAAGACAGCATGTTATCAGCTGAGGTAGAGGGCTCAGGAGTGGGAACAGAATTGACCACCTGTGGAGCTTCAGAGGGACGAGCCACGGAGGCCCGCTTCCTCTTCTGGGGAGTGTTGGCAGCCGAAGCAGAGGGCCGGTGCTTCGGCTCTGAAGCTGGCACCTGGAAAAGTCCAGCAACACATGGGAGAACGTCAGGCACCAATAAACATTTTATTTTGCAACATACTTTTATCATCTCACAAGAGACAAATGCTCCATTTCAGCATCTGTCACTTAACTTGGTCCATTGTATAGTTGTGACATCACAACTTTACAGAAGTCTTAAAGGACTTTTGATATTTTCACAGTATTTATGATATAAATCTTAATAAAGTAGATCATGTCAATCTGTCTTTTTACAATGTGGGACCTTTAAATTAAAAAACAATAAAAATGACTTAACATGAAAGTTAATGTGATGTAAAAGAGCCCAGAAAGCAATATCCAAAATATAAAGTCAAATGTCTGACCTGGACGTCCCTGCAGCACGGACACTGTCTGCAGGAGGCAGGCCGCCTGGATCTTTCTGGCCTGCGTGCAGACACGTTGCAGTAGTTGTGGTCTCCCAGTTGGAACAGCACATCACAAAGCTACAAGACACACTCATGTTAGAATAAAGGAGCAACTGATGCACCAAACAGCACTGAATGATACCAGGTTCAGTCAAAATTATCTGAAAAAAAAAAAAAAAAATCCTCTAGAAAATGACATTACTCTTTAACAGCATGTAGGCCTCTTATTCCTTTCATTACATGGAGTTTTTTGTTCCCTAAAATTTCCCCAGTAAAGGGTCAGATCAACCTGCCCAAGGTCCTCGGGCCAAAATGTGCTGCTGGGCCCCTGTTAACCTTTGTTCCTCACACACTCTGTGCAGTGTGCACAGTTTCTCTGTGCTGAAATATCACCTTTACTATGGCAACCTGAATGAATATTTTCATATATGAAAATGCAACATGTAATGAGACAAAAAGAATTAAATCATGAAGGTCTTTAAATTTGGACACAGGGGCCCTCTTCAGGACAGGACAACAAGGTCGGGTAATAAAGCAGGACTCATTAAGGACCTTTAATGTTAGTTGGTATCGTGTTTCAGTTTCAGTTTCAGTGCTGCATATTACCACCACTACTACAAAAAATAAATAAACAAATAAATAAAAATAATCTTTTTATTCTCACACACCACTAAGTTCACATATCTGCTGGGAATTGAATATTAAGTTCAAGTGCTTCAGATCTGTTCTCAAGGCTACACTTAGATACACAGTATCACTGTACATTTGTGATAGAAATGATTTTATGAGACACATAAAATGATTAAATTATTATAATCATTAAGGCAGCCATTTTGATTTTCTATAGGTTTTTTGGTATTCTTCAAATAAAGAGATGTTTTTATCCACCACAGTTTCCCCTGTAATTGATAAATGTTGATAAAAGTTACCTTGATGTACCATGTGACTCCCAGAGTGGGGGAGTGTGTGAAAGTCAATTCAAACACCACTGAGTTTACAGCACTGAAATATTTTGGTAACACTTGTGTTGGATAGTCCTCCTACAGATAGCTTATAGTGTACGTGTAACATTTCAACAGCTTATTAGTTAAGATTCAACAATTCAACATGTTTTGTTTGGCTTTTTATTCTGTAGATGTTTAACAGATTATCTGACATCTCATGAACATACCTACATATTCTCAGAATAATTTAGTCGAACTTGAACTATCCATTCAACCTATGCAGCACAGGTTAAGTAAATAGTTTAAGGTGAATGAAATTATTCTTACAATATGTGGTAAATTGTCCCATATACTTTATAGATAAATATCGACTGACAAAGCCAAACAGCTGAGTTGTTCAGTCTCAACTAAGAAGCTGTTGAAATGTTACAGATACTGTATAAACTATCAAAGGTGAACTATCAAAATAAAGTGTCACAGTATTTTACTTTGACTTCAGTGTATCTTGAATTTATTTGTTCTGAATTCACCTCTTTGAAATTAAAATCTAAAATTTGTGAACACATATATATAGTGAAATTCAGTTTTTGAAATTGCAAATCAAGAGGTGAGTTCATATCAAATAAATTCAGATACATGTTTTTACATTGTTGGTGTAAAAATATTCAAACGCTATGAATTCAGAAGCATTTACATTTCAAAATCAGGTATTTAGTGGTAGTTAAAATGACAGTAGGCTATTTAATTTTGTGCTAATGGAAGTTAACAATGTGTCAGTGAACTGTGAGAGCTCTGAAAGCCTCCAGGGTAAAACACAGAAAAATCACAAGAGAGTCAAAGTGTTCAGATCTTACAGTTTCCATGATGGAAGTCAGTTGCGTCGCTTTTCAGTGAGTCTGTGAGAGTCTTTTGTCCTTTTCAGGATGCAAGAAGTCCTCAGTACAAGTGATTAGTTTGGATGAAGGCGTCGAGATGAACTAATGAAAAACTTTCTGACCGCAGTCTGTTTTGTTTGTGTTTAAATGAAGATCTTTTATAAGTGATGCACCTGGAGACAACCCATAGCAACCATGGAATCCTTCACGTCCATTTCATACACGTGCGTTTTTTATAGTCAGGTTTGTTTAATCAGTCTGCAAAACACCTGAGATACAGTCCATATCTAACTATGTAAAAATGTAGCCTCCACATCTGACTTACTCTATTACACTTTAAAATGCCCACCATCATTCTATTTTAATGTGATTGAGGCAGATTATGTAATGGGTTAAATTGCGAAGTTTTACCAAAGTCATCATTGTGCGTTAGTTGTTGTTTCACTGCGACCGTTTGTATTCATTATTTATTTTCATTGTCTTTTTCAGTTTATAAATGTTTGTTGTTATTACACAGCAGCTGGGTCGATATGTGCGTCTCCACATTAAAGGAGGCGCTGTGCGCATTTTACGCACGTGGCGCAGCACCGCTAACTTCACTAATTAGACCTGTTCAAATCAACTAAAGGATGAGTGAGGGTCTGACGGTAACTGACTGATACACTCATTTTGTGAAAACATGTGGAACAGAGCAGCCTTTCTAAAGATGAGTTTTTGTTCCCTAAAATTTCCCCTGTTAAAGGGTCAGATCAACCTGCCCAAGGGCCTCAGGCCAAAATGTGCTGCTGGGCCCCTGTTAAGCTTTGTTCCTCACACACTCTGTGCAGTGTGCACAGTTTCTCTGTGCTGAAATATCACCTGGCCTTAGATTTACTGTGCCAACCTGAATGAATATTTTCATATATGAAAATGCAACATGTAACAAGCCAAAAAGAATTAAATAATGAAGGTCATTAAATTTCAACACAGGGGCCCTCTTCAGGACAGGACAGGACAACAACTCACTGTCCCTTTGCTCCTCCATGCCAGCGTCCATGCATTCTTAAGTTTTTCTGCAATCAGTGTTAAATATTGAACTCGATGCTTTATAGTATCTATCTGACATTTTCTTGGGGTTCACAGATTTGCTCACATACTGGCAGTTCATGGAGACGCAGGCTGGGTACCAGTACCAGTACAATGCCTGAAATGATGGAGCAGTTAAATTCTCGAAGGATATAATATATATAAGGAAATGTTAAAGCTTTGCTGAATTTTTCAAAGGGCTTATATCAGTACAATAAATGAACAAATGTAATTAGAAATATAAATGTATATAAATAAACATATTATTATAATGTGTCCTAGTTAAAAAGCATAAACCCTGCTGCCCTCTGCACTGCAGTTACCAGTCTTTAACAGCAGGAGTCAGTCTAGCCCTCTCAGTCACTTGGTTAAAAGTTGATTTGCTTTGATGAGTCAGAAGCACCTTCCAATACACTGTGGGACAGTAGTGTCCATCAAGCACTCAGGTTTTTAGGTTGTTTCATTACTGCTTTGAATGTACTTTATTTTGTTGCTTTCCAGTGCGAACACAGTCCACGCTCAAAAACGGTCTGGAACTGATACACAAAAGAAACATTCTTTATTATCACAAGGCCCTTTGCGTGATCCTTTGTAAATCTTTCTATCTATCTTCAAATCTATGTTATCTTCAAATAGTCATGTGAGTGAAAGCACTGTATTTTTCTGTTCTCTGTTTTCTGTAGTGACATGTGGACCCTTTTACATATGAAAATAAAAGCTCAATATCAAACTGCTTTTCTTGTTAGATTTGTGTATTTTGATTATTTTCAATGAGCAGTGTGTGTAATATTTTGTGGGATTTAGTGTAGTCTAGGGACGAGGAATGCAGATTGCAGATTGCAACCAACTGAAACTCCCAGTTAGAATTCCTTCATTGGTCATTGTTTGGGAGACTTTTGCCCAGCCCGTTCTTATTTTCAAGTCATCAAATGCCGCCGCTTTGTCAGTGATCTGGGCGTTAATATCCACGCAAAAAGGCACCTTTGTACAATATGTACCGGGAGCTGGCAGTTGTTGATGCAGTGGCTAACAAGTCCTCAAATCCCAGTGCTATGTCAGTGGATGTCATTGTGTGCAAAGGCACCTTTCCTGGCATTATTACACCAGCGGCAGTTTGTAACACCTCCGGCAACTACTGCAGTATAATGATCAAGATAGTCCCCAAACACTGGACTTTTACCCAGGAGCCCACTGTTTGTTTCCTGTGTGAAACCAAAGGTCAGTGCAGTTATTTTGAAAACAGCACCAACAACAGTAAACCATGATGGTTTCTTTTTCTAAACCTAACCACATGTTTTTGTTACAAGGAAATAAAGGTGAATACAAGGTGTTAAACCAGTGTTGTAAGTTTATTTTTAAAAGTCCACTGACCAAGTGGCAATGTGTGAAGAGTTATGAGTGAGAATGTGTTGACTACGGGGAATTGCATTTTTCCATAGACAGTAAACATGATAGATGTAGCTACCATGACTTCACCCACTGGTTTGTGGACTCAAGATCTGGAGCCTTGAGTTTGGCATTTCGGTTGTTGCCATCTTGTGCCAAGCGCACTATCAGCAGACAGTCTGTCACTCAAAGCGACCCACATGCACAGTTGTCATAAACGGGGAAAGTAGCTATAGAGACCAAAACAATTTTTTTGTACCAGGCTGTAAACATGTTTATTTCTGCTGTAAAGTTGGTCATTTTGACATAGGAGTCTGTGGGGATTGGCTCGCCTCTGGAGCCTGCCTCCAATGGCTGTTCAAAGAACTGCAGGTTTTAGCAAGGTTCATGTTGGCCTTATTTTTCCACCCTGGAGGTTGCTGCCACACACACACACACACACAGAGATATATGCATATACACACTTAACATACATGCAGGTGTGCATGGAGACACTCATCCGTCATTCTGACAATTAAGTGCTGGTCACACACACACACACACACACACACACACACACACACACACACACACACACACACACTGTTGCTAATGTCCCTCCACTTTGACTGTATTTTCACAAGACCGTAATGGATGAGTCCATCAGTGTTGAATATGTCTCACACCCTCACTTGGTCAAAAATGTGCCAGCCCTCTCACAACAAGAGGAGCTTTTACACAGTCATCACTTTACATGATGAAATACATGGAAACAATCTCACACACACTGTCTGTTTTCTACTTTCCCATCTCATTATTTCACTCTTTCACTTTAATTTTTAATTTTAAAGAGGCAACACAAGTCAACTGTGAGATGTTAAAATCTACTCCGTAGGAAAATAAGTGGAAATATTTTTCCAACACAGAGACAAATGACATTTTCTTTCAAGATCCAAGTGCTAAGTAAGAGTAGGTGTTGACAGTGAGGCAAGTCCAGTCTGAGAACGTAATAGAAAGAACATATATTGAGTGTATGAGAGTGTGCACGAGTTAGCGTTGGCACATCTACCTGTAACCTAATCATGTGTCCAGAAATGTGTGTGTGAGCATGTGTAGGTGGGAGCTTGTATATTTGGGGCTTTCTTTAGAAGGGCTGAGCATAAGCACGGACAGATGAGATTATTTGTGTAGTCTACATTTCATTAACGGTCTTTCAGGCCTGCTGGAGACATATGGACGGGGTTTAGGATATGAGGAAATGGACAGAGAGAAGGGAGAGGAGGAATTAGGATGGAAAAATTAGCAACGAGGAGAAAATGATGAGGAGGATGGAGGAATGTCAGCAGGCTGCTGAGCTTTCCTTCTTTCTTTCTGTCACCCCTTCCACTTCCCCATCTCCCCTCCCTAATTACTGCAGCTAAGTGGGTTTCAGCTGTTAATGGTTATTGGAGATTAGATATGAGACGGTGCTGGGCTGGTGATCTGTGTGTGTAGACTTAATTTTTGGCTCCAGCTGATAAGGGAAAAGAAAGGAAATTGCCAGGAGGGATTGGGACTGGTCTCTGTGTGTATATATAAGGGTGGATAATGATAGCCTATAGGAAACAGTGGGCAAATTACTTCAGTACAAATTAGGAGGATATTAGAAGGAGAAAAGACAGAAACAGAGGGAAAAGAAGGAGAAATGAGAAGGAAGGAAGAAAAAAGTTTATTGGAAACATGGGAACATGCTGAAGTAGTACATTCATGTATTCTGCAGAAAGGCAGGTATAGTGTTTTGCTCTAAATCTTGTTAATGCCTTAAAAAAAATCTTACATACACACTGCCTACATTTTTAAAATAAAGTTCTGAGTTGTAGTTGTAGAGAAACATTGACATGAGGAGAAGGATGGTGGAAGAAGTGCTCAGACCTTTTACTCAGGTGAAATCAGCCGTACTACAATGTGAAAACACTCCATTACAAGTTCAGGTCCTGCCCTCAAAATTCTACGTAGTAAAAAGTACAGTGTGTAGGATTTTGGGAGGATAGTGGCATAAATAGAATATAATTTAAATATGCTTTCTTTGGTGTATAATACCCTAAAAATAAGAATTTTGTTTTTGTTAACTTAGAATTAGCCGTTTATATCTTAGGGTTACTTTCACATCATATCTTGTAGGATGGAGTTTCCTCGAGTCCTCGTCTATGATCATCTTGTTGCACCGCCATGTTTCTACAGTAGTCCAGACCGACAAACCAAACCCTAGCTGTAGATAGCACCATTTGCCCCCATAACGAGCCAAACAGCATTGGAAAAACACTAATTTTTTAACATGAAACTGCTTTATTTGAGTGTTTTTACCGGTTTAAATCACCTGTTTGGTTTGTTTTAGAAAGTAAGAGACCTCTGTTGATAATTGAGCATGGTCTCACTCTGAAGTCGTCGAAATCCGACGCTTGGGCAGTCACTTGCTGCGTCAGAAACCAACAGAAAAAGGTGTTGCCGTTATAGTTTAACAGCACTCGGCGACATCAGAGGGAAACAAGGACGAAAGTTAAGGCGGCGAAGGTCTGATTGGGGCAGGTGGGAGGGGTGGTGGATGGGTCCAACAAACACCAACTTTCACCCAAGAGAGCGGTGTACACGTAAGATTCTAAAGCCAAACCCTGTTCTTTTTCTTATACCTAAGCACATGCTCTGTTGCCTAAACCCAACCATGTATGTTTGTTGTTGAAGAAACAAAAAAAAATTTAATTTGTGGTGTTGTACCGACGTAGTGCATTTATTCTAAAAGAGACAGCATGTAAAGGTTAATTTCCTGTGAAAACGGAAGTGTATCTTGAAAGAAGAGAACTTGACATGGTGCCCGTCAACAGCCAATGCACCCAGGGTACCTTGCGCGTCCTATGTGGACGTGGAAAGTCCATGACCAAAACATCAATATGTGATGAGGTTGCAGTGAGAATGTGTTGGATAATTCGTCTCCTGGTGAAAGCTTCTGAATGTCTGGATCTTAAGTTATCAAATAAAATAGGTGGGCACACATTAGCAGCTGCTGGGCTAGTGGCCCATCTGCAATGAGCCAAACAGTGTTGGAGAAACACTGATTTGTAACATCAAAGTGCTTTATTTTAGTGTTTTTGCTGGCATTAATCATCTGGTCCATTTGTTTTGGAGAGGAGGAGACCTCTGCAGATAAGTTTCAGCTGGTTGCAATCTGCAATCCTCACCACTAGATGACACTAAATCCCCCAAATCTTACACGCTGAACCTTTAAAGAATCAAACAATAGAAAAGTATTCATTATGAACATAGGTTATACTTTGATATATATTTTGATTATTATTGAAACATTCACAAGTAGCATTTTAATGTTGCTGGTCAAGGTCAAGTTTAACTACGTTATATAGTGTTTCACATTTTATAATGTTAAAATGTTTTGTATGAAAAAGTCTATCTGTAAAGTAACTAGTAACTAGAGCTGTAAACATGTAGTTTAATAAAAAGTACAATATTTCTTTATGAAATGTTATGAAGTGAAAGTACAATGTGGCATGAAATGGAAACATTCTCAAGTAAAAACACTTCAGAACTGTAAGCAATTACAGCAACTGGGTAAATGTTCACATGTTACCACTGGCAGGAAGCTCATAAGTTTAGTTATTCTGTCATGAATGTCTTGTGCTAACATAATAAAACAATTAGATGCAGGAAATTGCGTTAACTTAACGAGTGGTTGTGAGTTTCAATACGACAAACTGAAGATCACTTCAGGAGCTCATAACTCTTATCAACTCTCTGTTTGGTATGCGTCCCTCTCTGAGTAGGCGTAGTGGCTGGGAAGAAAACGTCATGATGAAACTTGGAGAAGGCAAAGAGTAAAGGTGAGGAGGAGGTGAGCAGCGATGGATGGGACAAACTGAGGTGAAAGAAGAAGAGGACAGACGACTGTGCGGATGTGACCTCTCTGAAGGGGAGAAGCAAACTGCTTTTTGCCACTGGAGGGGTCAAAGTTCAGAGTGCGGCCTTTAGGGAAAAGATCACGCATCGTGTCTTCATGAATCATTATGGCAGCTTATAACTGAGTGTATGTGTGTGTGTAGTATTCCCATATGCACATATTTGTGTGTTTGTCCATGACTGTATGTGTGTATGAGTGTGTGTCCAGTTTCTTATTGATGAATGAAAAGCACTTTCCTTTAGAGTTCAGAGGTTAAATTCTTCTACTGGAAACATTTAGACACTCAAACCTCTTTCAGGCACACCTGGGAACACACACACGCAAACAAGTCCTGGATGTGAGTAAATCAAGACCGGCTTCTACAAGTGTCCATTTAGAGCCGCTCCACCTGACACAGCAGACTTCAGGGGCCAATGATCCACTTATCACTGCGCAGTTTGCCAGAATAACTGTCAGGAGACACACACTGAATCTTAAAGGTATGCTGTTCCAGAGATGTGATCAGGAAATTAAAAAAGCTGGAAGTGCTGATGAAAAACCAGGAACTGTCAGGCTTTATACCCAAACCTTATACCTGATGATACACAGCCTCAGAAAGTATCATTCAGTGCTGCAGCTTTTGTCTCTTAGCTACCTGGATCCACTTGATTTTGTGTAATTTCCTGACAATACAATAGGAAAAAAGCAAAGTAGTTTCACAGACATTTCTCTTCATTCATTAATTTCTGTAACTGCTTATCCTGTTGGGGGTCGCAGTCTGCTGGAGCCTATCCCAGCTGACATTGGGCAAGAGGCAGGGTACACCCTGGACAGGTCGCCAGACTATCACAGGGCTGACACATAGAGACAGACAACCATTCACACTCACATTCACACCTACAGACAGTTTAGAGTCACCAATAAACCTGCATGTCTTTGGACTGTGGGAGGAAGCTGGAGTACCCCCAGAGAAGTTACTTATATATATATTTTTTCACTACAGCCTCCGTCTCTGTGAGCTTCAGCGCATTTGAACTGACAGTATGGCTTCACTGTGTAAGCATATCACCCTTGTGGTGCTCTGATGAAGATTGAAGACCAAACATGTCAGCCAAAGAAATAAAATGATACAACTGAGGGTAGAGTATGAAGATATTTATTTGTTGTTGCTTTGACTTTGACTGGCAGAGCAGATGCAGATGCACCTGTCTTGCGGCTCCTTTCATGCAAGTGCATAGTGCGCTTATTAACATGATAGCCCTGACCACACTGTCAGAGAAAAAAGAGCAGAATTGTATTTTAAACTATCAAAACTACAACCTGCTCTGCGTCAGCAAACATTCTGTGCCCATAAAGCTGTGATTTTTTTCCCAGTAGATTTTTCCTGCTCCTCCTGATCTAACTTTATGCACAACAGGGTTCACGCTACACTCGAGCTCTGCAGGAGCACATTCTTGGAGTGGAGTTGAATGCTCACAAACAGAGACGGCTGTACTCCAGCTTGTGAAACGTCCTTTAAAGAAAACAGGATTTATCTCACGGTTTACCCTCCTCCCCTACCCATCTCTAAGAAAACAATACAGACTGCCTACTGGTTCCCTTAAAACCTCTTTATCTGAAGCTACTGGCGCCTCTAACACCTTATCACCCAAACCTTATTATACACACACACCCTGGCTGACACGGATACTCTAAAATGCAAACAAATGGGAGCTGTGTCACTCATAATACTGAGTATGTGAATCATAAATACACTCAGATTACTTTGAATTTCTGTATATAGAAGGCTTAAAAATATCAATAAAAGTATTTATTTCAAAATCGCTAAATATGGAGCAACGCAAATATCGTATGAATCATTTCATATAGGCGATGATAAACTGCTTCAAAGGGCATTTTAACAACTTACTGGCCGTGTCTGTATTTCAAATTGTACTTGATTTGCCAGGTTAATTTAAATTTATTTTGACTATTTTTGCTATTATTTTATAATTGGTCATCTTCTCTTTTTTCCTTATTTCCAGGACACTGCTATTTTTTTTATGTGTCTGTAATTTAGTCAAGTCAAGCCAGCTTTATTTATATAGCACATTTTTCATATGCCAAGCGTAAACTTAATGTGCTTACGATACATCATACAGGACAAACATAAAATATCATATAAGGTAATAAAGTATTGCAAATATAAAAACAAGCAGGACACAATGAAACAAGCAAAATAATATAGTATTACTATTATTATAATTATAATTATTCTTAAATAAGGGGAGATAATAACAATAATAGTACTAATTCCTAATTCCTTTGGTGCAGTGAAGTACTTCAGTGTATAGATAAAAAGACGTTGTACATTTGATTGACTTCTTTCGGGGTTAAAACTTAAGGACAGCACAGGCTGTGTTTCCAGTTTCCAGGTCACTGCCAGCTAATAACGTTCTCTCCTTTAACAGCATGTGACAGGTGAGGAGTGAAGCGTCTCTAACAGCTATCGACCAGCTTAACTGGGGCAGGTCTCACCTCCCTCGTGTCTCTCACTTTCACTTCCTTCTTTGTCACTTCCAGCTCTGCCATGTCTCCCGCAGTTTACATAGATAATATATTATATTATATATTATATTTTCAATGACTTACAACACATCTGCAGAACAAAATGTGGATCAGTGTGTGCTTTGTAACATAATGCTGGCATCATGATGGCATTTCAAACCTTGAGCTACATGTTCACTTGGATGCGTGTTAACACCCGATTTAAAGGCATTCTCTGTGTTTCAGTAGCCAAAGTTTATTTGTTTATTCATTACCTTGGATCCCCATGAGTTGCTACCCTGGAGCAACTATTCTTCCCGGTGTCCACACACAAAACACAACACCAACTCACAACATACATGAACATTCAACAACAAAAACCCACATACATCTCACCCAAAACCCAGATTTTCCTTATGCCCACCCAGCATCCTTAGATCCCCCCAAACCTTCACAGAACCCTCAGAACTTCAAAAGGAAAATCACACTAACATCAGTAACAGTAGCTCATACAATAAACAGTGAAAACAACACAGAGAAAATAACAATTAATACAATTTCAAAAGAAGAAAAAACAGAATAAAACTCAATTTTCACCAAGAAGGAAGACACTCAGCTGTGCAAAATGAGAGCAGAATAGAATAGACTAAAGAAACACACCAAAAAAGCGTGGAAAACCTAGAGTGGAATTCCTTTAGGTGATATTTGATGCACAGCGGTTAAACAGGTCAGGTAGACGTCTCCATGCAAAGTCCATGAATCTCTGTGGAATGTCAGGCTGATGTGCCGTCTGATTCCCTAATCCCACAGTGAAGGGCTTCTTTGTTCCTAAATACTCAATATCATCTCCATCAGTCTGCCAGCACACACACGCGCACACACACACCATACCAGTAGTCACCTAGGAGAAGATAACAGCAGGCCTATCACTCCCGTGGCTCCCAGGTCATCCGTCACTGCTGGAGGGGTGGGTGTTGCTAACTGGTGATGAAAGGCAGACAAGAACAGGATTATTAACAAGCATGAGGAGGAAAAAAAAACAGATAGACATGAATGGCATAAGATAAAAAAAGGTAGAAAGGCCTGACGGAGAGGAAGAGAGATCGAGAGAGTGAGTGATGGAAGCAGAGATATCATGTGATAGACCTCCTGGCTAAAATAAACTTATCTTGTCAGTCACCCACAGTCTGACTGGCCTCATTCTGCCCGCTCACCTGTCTCTCTCACACACTCCTGCAATTCATCCCAAACTGCAGCCTCCAAAATTTCACACACACACACACACACACACACACACACACACACACACACACACACACACACACACACACACACACACACACACTTTTCCTGATCTTAAGATGCACTGTTTTTTCATTCCTGCTGCTTGCCAGTTGAAGTGTATTACTTTGATAGCTGCGTAAAACTCAAATATAAATCATGTTTGTATGCTTGCTAAATTTTGTAAATGCTTCATTTCCAGTTACTCACGTGTGATTTCTAGAAACCTGTACACATCAATGAAAACAAATCACTCACTCGTTTCCTCTCTGGTGAGTGTGGGCTGCACCTCACGCTGATCAATCTGGACTGAACAGTTCAAACACGATAAAAACAAGTCTGGCTAAAGTTGAGTCTTCCCCTCTTAAATCCATGGTCATTCATCATTCTTAATCCTTTAAATCCCTCTCTCACCTCAGAGTCAGGGCAAGAGCAGAAAAATACCATATTTCACAGCACAACATGGAGTTGAGCTCTCTGATAAGCTCAGTGCTGTCAGTGTCGTGGCTGTGAAACTGTCCAGTTAGTTTGTTCAGCAGATGATCTGAAACTCATGTTTGCTCATTTTATTAATAAAAGTTTTTAAGCAACAGATGTGTAGGACATAATCTGGTAAGAGATCGTGATTTAAAAGTAAAGTTGAAATGTTATAGATAATTAACTGTCAAATGTTAAGAGTGTAAATATGACAGTTACTGTTTTTCAGTGGTGGAGTATTCAGATCCTTTTCTTTATAATTGTAAGACGCGCCATATCATATATGGCATATTTTCTGTGTTACAATTAAAAGGCCTGCATTGAGATTGTTACATAGATACTGTAAAAGTATGAAGGTATAATCAGGAAAAAAAGTACACAAAATATTAAAATCATGCTGTCAGTGCTTGTTTTTGACCAATGAATTGTACAAAATCACCTTAAAATTAGGGCTGTCAAGCAATTAAAAAAAAGAAAAGAAAGAAATTCATTAAATGCTTTGTGATTAATGAATCTAAAATAATCACATACATCAATTTTTGCTGTTAAGTATTTAAAAAAAATTCAGTTCAAATGAATTTTGGCACATGTGCCGTAGTAAAGCTGCTGGATTTTGGACACAATTGTCCCCCTGTCCTCTACCACTGATATTGGCCTGCAATCCATTGCAATCCTTTTTGCAAGGCAGTTAGTTAGTTGGTCACTGGTAGACTTACTCAGTTTGTGTCTGAACGCCTGGTCGAGTGTGGCTTGACTAGGCTGTGGCTAGCACGAGCATCAGAGGCTGTGCTAGCTCGGACCCCTGGGTTTGCTGCGAAATGCTTTGTGTTGAGGTGATATTTCAGGCTTTAAGTACTCCAATGATATATGTACATTCCTTACTACAGAAATTGCAGAGAATAATGCTTCTATCATATATATAACAGTTCCCTCTGGGCGATTTTTGTGTTCCATTCACAGGGCCAAGCAGCATCGTCTCGTCTGCCTCTATCATGATAAAGCCACTGTGGCCTTCAATGATGTACAGGGTCAAATGGCACCATGGAACGATTAATCAGTGTTAATATTTTCATGGGTTATTTTTTCTGTGATTAATTAAATGAAAATAACAGATTATTTTGGCAGCCCTACTAAATATAAAATCTGCAGTCTTAAGCTGTCAGATAGATGTAGTAGAGTAAGATGTATAAAGTGGCACGAAAAGTAAAGAGTCAAGTAAAGTACAAGTATCTCATTTTTTATTTTCAAATACAGCACCTGTGTAAATGTCTATTTTTGCCTCTCTACAGACTGACTCAGTTGGTCAGTCAGTCAGAAGAGATGTTGATGCCAAAACCGTCTCTCTCTCTGTCACTATTTCTGCAATGAGTTCCTGTTCAGGCATCTCAGCCTGAGTGTATATCTGACAATCTGTATCTGCTGTCTCTTTACCTGAGCTTCATCTGCAGTTGGCTATGACATTTGCTGAGCTCAGTATTTTCATTAACATCCTTGGGAAATCAATGCCCGTTTATAAACTCTAAATAACCACATATTTTTCTGATGTTGTTTTAAGAACAAAACTCAAATAAAACAATGTGTGCTGTGTCAGACTCTTTTTATTAACAATATGCCAGTTTCAACAGTTTCCATTGGATCTACTTTTTTAGACCAAAGAAACCATCCCCAAAACATTGCTGATAGTTAAGAACCAGGACATCATTCCTCTACATACTACTGATTTATTAAAATCAATCCCAATCCCCAAATCCCAATACCAATCCCACTGTAATGAGGTAAAGGCAGAGACCTAAGAAATGAGTCGCCTGTCTCATCAAATAAAACTGAAATTACCTGTGTGGTTTGATTCCACCAGAGGTAAATGAATGTGGGCAATCAACCCTCTCAGGTATATGTGATATGGTGATTGATGTATTTAAAGATTCAGTGAGTGTATGATCTTGAGTTTTTGGTGTTTTTGTCACACTCTGCTGAGCAGAGCTCGTCCACTGGAAGATTTTGGCCTTTGTATGTGTGTAAAATATTTCAGTGCTACGAGTTCAGTTTACTTTACAATATTGTTTATTCGTTGCAGGCAAAACAGTATCGGATCAATTCATCTATTTATTTAAAAAAAAATGAATATAATGATAAAATGTGCAAAAACAATCAAAATGGCTGGCTTGCTGATGAAAATAATTTAATCTTTTTTATGCATCTCATAAAAATAATATATAACATCATACATGAATTTTAAGTGTAGCCATTATTGCAACTCTGAAGTACATGAACTTAGTGTTTCCGAGCAGATATGTGAACTTTGTGGTATTTTAATAGATTGTTTTGTGGTAACATGCAGCACTGAAACATAATACTAACATTATAAGGGCCTTAAAGTGAGTCCTGCTTTATTACCTGACCTTGATGTCCTGTCCTTAAGAAGGTTGCTGTGTAAACATTTTCAGATCTTCATCATTTACATTTCTTTTCTTACATGTTGCACATTCTATGAAAGTATTTATTGAGGTTGCCACAACAAACTGTACACACTGCACAGAGTGTGTGAGGAACGAGGGTTAGTAGGGACCCAGCAGCACATTTTCATCCTGGGGCCATTTGGCAGGTTAATCTGACCCTTTAATAGGGAAATTTTAGGGAGTGAAAAACTGTGTGTGAAAAGGACTAACAGGCCCACATGCTCATGAATGTTGAATTTTTTTCTTGCAGAAAATTGTGACATGAAATGTGTATGATTCAGTGCTGTGTTGCATTACTGTACTTATTTCCTGCAAGACCACAACTACTGCAGAGTGTCTGCATGCAGGCCAGAGAGAGACCGAGGCAGACAGTGCCCATACTGCAGGGACAACCAGGTCAGACATCTGACTTTTTATCCAATCTCTGCTTCCAACCTGCTGTAGCCATCTGCTGCCTCCACCCTCTACCAGCAGTGGCTACCACCCAATTGTTGTCCCATGTTCCACAAGCAGGATCTGAAGTGTGCTGGCCCACCCTACGCCAAAAGCCTCTCACTGTCATCTTTGGATTTTAACCCTGCCAACTACAGCCTCTGCCAGCAATCTGCAGCTACCACCTCCACCTGTAGATTCTGGCAGACAGCTGCAGCAAAACGTCCATCTATTGCCTCTTAAATGTCCTGCTCTACCCTACAACAATAGCCTCTCACTGCCCCTTTCAGATTTAAACTCTACTTTTAAGGTACAACAACCATCTGCTGCCCGAGCCTCCACCTGCAGACAGCAGACGGCTGAAGAGAAATGCTCAAACAACAACCTCCACCAGCAATTTTCCACTGTTTTCCAAGTTCTGAAGAATGACGTGCCATCTGAAAACCTCCGCCTACAGCCTCTGCCACCAACCCGCAGGTGCCGTCTCCACCTGCAGATTCCGGTAGAAGGATATATACTGTAATCATTGTCTTGTTCTTGTTATTATGGGATGTGTGAGCATTTGGAGCTTGACCCAATTATAGGAACTAAAAGTCAATATATCACAGCCTCCTCTGCATCGCATTCTTCTTTTAATGTCTCACTCGTGAGTCAACGTCATGGAAGTGCAAAACAAAGTTACTCTTACATGGGTGGTAGGCAGAAGGTTGAGGATAGTTAGCAGATGAGATGAGGCGAGAGGTGGAGTCAGGAAGGGGTGAGTCAGGGTGGATGGGTAATAAGGGTTCAAGGTTCAATGACCTGCATGGGTAATAAAAAGACATGGAGGGGAGCAGTGAACAGGTGCTGACCATGTGTGCACAAGTTAAAGGCAGTGAAATCACACACACACACACACACACACACACACACACACACACACACACACACACACACACACAGTGAATCTCTGCCTCTCCCACACATACACGCTGTAGGACAAAACAAAGTGCAGGTCTGCAGGGTCATGTGTGTGTCTGTCATTTTGTATGTTTGCATTGTGTGTATGTGGACCTCGTGACTGCCGATGCATGACAGAGTGAGATTGAAGAGGTTCGAAATTCCTGCATTTCTATGGGGAGTCTTCTCAATTATTTACCTTCCTTGCCCCATGCTTTTATTCTGATACACACACACACACACACACACACACACACACACACACACACACACACACACACACACACACAGGCTTTCAAAACGCATGCACAAAAACACTCTTCAACTTCAGGTCTGGAGACATACAGCTGTGTGTGTGTGTGTGTGCCTGTAATGGATGGGTCTTAACTTTAGGGTCAGTCAGGATGTATCCTACCTTTAGGGCAAGGACACTAGGAATCATCACTAAGACTGCACCCTTCACACACACACACACACACACACACACACACACACACACACACACACACACACCTCTCCTACACATACACGCTGTAGGACAAAACAAAGTGCAGGTCTGTTTGTATGCCAATACATGTGATGACCTTTGCTGACAGCATTCCCTTAGCCCCTAAGCCACATCCTGAACCATCACTGCACACGCATTACCAGCGTTTAGCCTAAGCTTGATCCGAACATAATTGGAACCTCAAACCAAAACCAAGTCTTAACCCTCAAACAGCCTTTTGAAGAAACAAAATATGAACCAAATCAACTCATTTCACTGGACACAGCACATTAGAATTGCTTGTGGATCTAGAGTAAATGTTGCGCTGCTTTCATGATCAGTTCAGTTTTGAGGATCTTTGGCAGGTCAGTTTGACCAGTTGCAAACTGCTTTAAAGATGCTGATCTTTGAGGAAACTGAGAAAACCAGGGAGCCCAAAATGGAGGAGGATATGTTTTCAGCAGTGTTGGGCAAGTTACTCTCAAAATGTAGTAATACCTTCATTTATTAGTTATTATATATTAGTTACCTTCATTTGAAAGTAATAAGTTACTTTACTTTACAATATTATTCTCTGTGTGCAGTCATAATATAACAAAGCCAATGAAGGCCTCTGATATGAAACACAATGAGCAAATATTGAGGTTAGCACAACAAACAGAATGTTGTGTGATTAAGTCACTATGATCTAGATGATATGACTCGGAGCTGAAAGACACACCTGCTGGGTGCAGCTACAGCAGCACCAAACAGACAGTTATGCATAAGGACAGGACGGTGTTGCTCTGCAGTTATAGGGGCTGTGAATGGAAACACATCCAATATATACTAACATCACCCAGAAGTGCTGATCACTGGGATGAGGAAAAAACAAACTGCAGGCCAGTTTCTTATCCCCGCTGCATTCAAACAGCCTAGATGTTGCAGGTATATTAATGGAAACACAGTGAACATGATAACGCACAGTAGGCATGACCCAGATGGGCCGATCACCAGCACCCTCCTATAATGTAGTGTAAAATGACAAGACAACACACAACAACCCTGTTTTTTCCTGGTAGCACACAGGTGGAAGTGGATCAGTGTGGATTAATGAACAATTAAAACAATATACAGTTTATTTCACTTTAAATCTAATAATATTACCCAAAATCCCGCTGGTAATACGTTATATTATTTTGTTACTGCTAAAACATAATATATAACTGTAACGCGTCACTTTTGTATCATGTTATCCCCAATACTTCTTTTTAGCTGTATCATACCATCCCATTTTAAATATCACTGATCTGCTGGATTATACACCACCTATGGTTTGCATGAGACAGGACTCAGAAGTGGATGGCACAACTAGGTTGCAGTGCTGTGTTACCTTACCGTCAATCAATAACTGCTTTATGGTCTGTCTGGGCACTGAAACTCAAACTGGTCCTCATAAAGCATAAAGCACCTTACATTTAACTGAACAGTGTCACTATTGCTGTGCTGAAACTCCTTTAAAATCTCTCTGCATGAACTTGCATGTGTGCTTCTTTCACTTCACTCTCATTTTTTTTATTTATTTAAAAAATATGTAAGAAATATTTTAAAATATTGTGTGTGGCCCTGAGGCAGTTCAATCAAATCATTGGATATTGATGAAGTGGAACAGTCAAATGCTTTCATCCCAAAATACTGTGTAAAAAGTGTGTGTCCCTTTATGTGCAAGTATATGATTTGTGTTTATGCGTCTGTGAATATGTGCAGCCCATGAACTACCACAACATTGGTTGGGCCATATTAGATTATTAATGCACAGAGTGAGTACCAGAGAGCTTTCAAGGTCAGTATGTCATAGTCAAAAATAAACCACTCTGGTTTCAGGAAGTATTTGGCTGTATCATTGATGTGAAAACACTATGGATCATAGTGCTTGTGAAGGCTGCACGTTGACCCAATAAATACATAAACAGGCACACGTACAATGCATCTTTCCTGGTAATACCAGAAGAGTGGGATTTCTGAACTGCTGCATGTCTTCCAAAGCAATCTGCTAGACAGGTTGTGGCTGAGACAGGTTAAGAAACCTGGCAAACCTTAAAAATTTTGAAATTTAGTCTGAAAAGAAAAAGGCAGGAGACATGATGGAGAGACAGAGACTTACACCTCTTCTCCACTTACGTACGTGACTGGTGTCTGTAGACCCGTATACCGATTATGCCTCTAGTGTCCAACGCAAGGAAGTGCATTTCTTTACGGATGGATAGAAACGTGATACAAACTACCTGTAGCTTTGGGGGAGAGGCTAATTTTATCCATTTTTCGCCATCCAGTAGTAATGACCAGGACAAAAACAGGACCTGCTAGATACGTGGCACATTTTGTGAAATATTCAATTAAAAAGATGTATGATCGGCTGAACGAGTCATAATGACAATCTGACTGTAGGCTATATAATGTATTACCACATTTTAACAGAATAACATTACTCAGATTCACAATGGGTTGAAACTAGATAAACAAGTTGACAATCAACACCGGCAACTGAATTGTAAGGCGGAATTTATACTTCGGTGTCAAATCAACACCGTATCTGTGCTGTAGGCTCTGCCTCGACGTAGAGCCTTCGCTGTACCCATATGTTAGTATTTTAAGTCTTGTGTGTGATTTATCCTTTGGGGATTTATACTTCACGATTTATCCTGGTTTCATATGAGTAGAGGAAATCTCCACTTGTCGCTAGACTAATTTATGCAATGCAATATTCAATAGGCTTGTGCTAATAACATTAGCATGTTGTATTTGTTTGGAAAACATGTTTAGTTTAAGATAATTGTTTTGTTAGTGAATCTTGTCAGTTGTAACGGAGCCATAGCCTTTTTGTGATGTAGCTGCTAGGCTAATTTATACAATGTAAAATGCCAAAGGCTTGTGCTAAAAACATTAGCATGTTGTATTCGTGTTCAGTAAAAGACAAATGCTTTGTCTGTGAATGCTGTGAGTTATAGTGAAGCCGATTTGTGTACTTGTGTTTGAAATTGTCTCTATTAAGCCATGTTTAAAGTGTGTTTTGGGTGTGTTTTGAATCGACTACACTTCACAGAAACCCCGCCGCCGACTCGTGTCTTGGAGGTGTAACTGCAGAGTGACACGGACACACCACTGCATGAGTATAAATGCTCACAACGGTGTAGGCGATGTGCGTAGGCGATGTGCGTAGGCTATGGCGGAGGGTCTGCCGCATAAGTATCCCCCTTAAGATATAGCCTGTTAGCTAGTAACCAGCCAGATAGCAAAGTTAACACACTATCTCTTTGAAATTCACTGCAAGAGTTAGATTTTTTTATGTACTCGCGGCAAATTCAATACAGAAATATTACGAAGGGGAGGAGTTCCGCAGGCACAATGGACTTCGGGTTGCCTTGTCTTCATACACATAGGTAAGTGGAAACGAGGCATAACAGTCACAAGCAGTAGTGGCTCTGTGAGGCTATACTTGTAAACGTCATCATGCTAACCTGCCCACAATGTCACTCAGACCCACAAATCATCTCGTGGTTACTTCAGTTTGGAGTAAAGTGGTAAACCATCTGTCCGCCCAACAGAGTGACATTGCCATCCCCCATGGTTTAGCTGCATGGTCACCTCCCAGTAACACAACTTGTGCTTGGTCAAGGAGTCTTAAAACAGAAGTTACAAAATACTTCACAGGGTGTAAACAATGACACATATAAGGAAATAAAAAATAATAAATAAAGCACAAGCTGCATGCTCATACACCTGTATATCTCATATGCATTAATGACTTATTTCCTTATATTATCATCAGGTAAGCTCAGTAGCTCTGAGGGGGGAGAGGCATTTACTGCTGACTGAAAACGAAAGTAAAGGTGTAGCTGTCCGCTCTGCCTTTACAAGTGTGCAGCCTGCACTGAGGAAAACAGATGTGTGAATTACAAACAGCTGAAGGATTTTAACTGCACCTGTACTGGTAAGACTAATGCAACTTGTGTACTTAATTGCGTACTTTAATGTGTGTACAATCTGGTATCTTGCTATCATATTGGCCTGCTTGTTTCTTTAGATTGGACAAGCTGTCAGCCTTTATGGCCTACATGGCGGCCTCGTGCTTGCATACAAATTGCCCATAATAATAAGCCTGAGGATTCAGGGAGAAAATTTATGGGAAATAATATTTGTTTTTCCAGATGTATGTAACCAAAATAAAGATTATTCATTCATTCATATCTATACATTTTGGATTAGTGATAATTACCTGATGATGTCTGAGGATGTGCTCACATTCCTTTGTGTTTACCTTTGTGGTGCTTATTTCTTTTGTACTTGTATTTATAGTCACATGCCTATCATTTACATGTACATAGCATTGAATTTAGCTGTAGGAAGGGCTAGATGTTTTGGCAGGTGTCATGTGCCTAAATTACTCTCTATGAAGAAAGAAGAAGAAGAATTACTGTATTATTCACAAAGAGAAATGAAAATTAAAAAACTTTGCGGTATTGTGGGTCCGGCATTTCATCGTAATCATTATCACACCATATTTGCTGTGTACTTGCATATCAAGGGGAATGTCCACATTTTACAGTCATATCGTTGATGTTATTAATCATTAACCACTGACTTTGCCCTACGGCAGTAACTTGAGAGGAAGTCATAAAATCATACTCATAGACTTTTATCTGGTGTTGCTGTTATCTGTAAGTCAGAACTGAATGAGTTTTTATATTTTTGAAGGAAATTCTGCTCTGGTTGATGGAACAAGAGTCAGTGCGAGGGGAGACTGCCTTAAAACCTATCTAAAAACCATATGGGACTACAGCTGGGAAACTCTGCTAAAGAAAGACAAGTAGCTGGAAATAATGCAACTCTGTAACAAAGGAAGAAGATAGAACTACTGTCTTCAGCCTCAGTGGAGAGCAGAAAACAGATCAATCTGCCTCTAAAATCAACATGTCTCAGGAACAGGTTGAGGCCACATCAACTGGCAAGTAAGTAAATGTTTTGTTTCTTTCTTAAAAGCATGCAACTTTGTACACCTGTACAGTGTTTGGCCCTGATCATTTTCAGAAATGGAGCGTTCACAAAAATGCCATTTTACTATCTGCCATAACTGAATAATGTATTTTGCGAAATATCATCCTATCTAGGGAAGTATAGTGATTTCAGTGTCATGAGAAAGAAATCACATTATCTAAAAGCCTAGACTACACTTTATAATATCTTGTCTGTTGCATGCTCATTCCACCACATAAAATTGCTCGTCTGCTGAATGGCTGGTCAGGTCGTTCTGTCATGGTGCAGTATGGGAGAGAGGCAACAAGGGAAGGACCCAAATGCAGACAGCCAGGGCATTTCAGTGATTTATAGTGAAACTTCCAGGCATCAAGAAAACCAAATTAGGCTGTAGGTAACAGGCAGATACAGGTGGTAACAGTTAGTGGACAGGTAGGGCATGGCAGTTAATGGCCTTGATGTGGGAATGTGACTGAAGATGGGGACAGAGGGGATGAATGTGACAGTGTTAAAGTTTGTATTTGTAATCCTTGTTAAAGATGGCTTGATCCAAAAAGACCAGTTTCTCCTGCACCCAGCAATGCTTCCATGAAAAGTGACTGGTCCAAGGGTGAACCTCCCAGCTTCAGTAAAGGAGAACTGGGGTAAGACATTCTGGTTATGTTGGTGTTTTCATAAAGAGAGATTCAGAGACAAGGAGAAAATACACTGCAAATGTCATCTTGAAGTTAAAAAATATTGTGAACTTATTACAAGTTTTATTGTTTGGCAATGCAAAAAGATATTAAATGTGTTTTAAAGGCCGCTTGAGGAAAAGAGACCAGTTTCCCCGGTATCCAGCAATGTTTCAATGGAAAGTGAAGGAGAACTGGGGTAGGACATTTTGGTTATGTTGGATGTTTTGCCTCTTTTCCGCTGCATGGTACAGCTCTACTCACTAGTTCTTGACTTGCTCCTTTTTAGTTTTCCATTTGGCAAAAGTTATGGATAGCAGCGTTGAAGTATCTGAGGCCATTTTTCGAAGGTTTCAGTCTTGTCCTACCCTGGAAATTCAGAGTTCTCGCGAGAGCACAATTTGAATTTGCTCAGCGAGTCACTCTGGCAATCAGTAATGATGCTCATTACCCATGCCCTTGGAGCCGAGCTGCACCAATCACATTGGTGTATCTGATATAGGCGGGCCAGAGGCGAGCTAAACATATGACGACAGCGCTGCGACGACAAAGTCCGGAATCAGTCAGTAAATATTGCAAGATGGCTACGGATGAACACCAGTTGTTTGAAACGGCTTTGGCCGCTACAATGAACGAGTTAGACGGATACGGCAAGAGTCTAATCTACCAGTTAGCTCCGCTGGTAGCTAAGCGTATACGTCACCCCTCAATACGTCATACGTATTGTTCTGATTGGTCGAAGTGTTATCCAATTGAGTGCAGTGATATTTTCAAATGCATGCTTGATGCCGCCCCTCGAGTTGGGCCATTTTCAGTACTCATAGCCAGACCCTAAATCTTTCTAGATTTGGGTCTGGATTTCCAGGCTAGTCTTGTCCAGGATTCGACCACATTTTTACTTGGTCTTGTCTGTCTCAGGGAAAGAGGACTTGGAATTGTATTTCAAGTTTTTGTTAACTTGTAGAAGACAAAGGAAAAATCCCAAATATTGAATTCACCTCTGCAATGCCTCTGGATTAATTTATCAAGCAGCATTTTATTGGGTCATGATTTGTATCACAGCAAACAATGCACAACAATGCTGAAATTTGGTCCACTTCTAATTATGATCAGAAACGGACTCAGTTTTTACCATGTATGCCAAGCCTAAGATAAAGAGGTTCATTGTAGGATCGTGGTGATATTGACATTTGAGTTTATGTAAACAAGTGGAGCTCAGTTCTTGCTTGAAGACATTTGCATGAATCAAGCTTATAGGGAAAACATTGAAACAGTGAGGTATAATATAAACATATTACATATTATATATATTATTCATGGTATAATATATATAAACAAGGTCCAAACTTTTTTGAATAGGGGCCAGAATAAATCATATTAAATACCCGGGCGCCAGCAGATTCTGACATTATATGGGTTATTCAAAAACAAAAACAAAAACAAAAACAACAAAAAAAACTGTCTAACTTGTCTACTTTACTATAACTAACCAATAACTTTCACAGGACTTCAATAAGATTATCAATATCACACCAAACATAAGTTCAAAGTTCAGTCAAGTGCATTTAGCTGTTATAACTAAAATATTTACATGAAATATAAAACTCTCAGTTATCAAAGATGATCATTTTAAAATAGTGGTGTATACAGTAGCCTACTTGATTATAACTAACCCACAACTTACACAGGTCTTCAAAAGTTCATCAATAATACATTGCACAGTTCAGTTTATCCCTGCAGAGTCCAATATTTAAAACAGACACCTCAATAAATACATTAAAAGCAAATCAAAGGATTAAACAATAACAAAATAATTCATTCACAATTCATTCACATAAGAAATTGAAATTCAAATAAAACATGCAACATGCATTAACATATTTGTGACCCTGTCACACCAAAACTGAAATATGGAATTGCATTTTGAAGGTAAATCAAACCAGATTCTTCTACTGCTATTCTATTTTTGCCTCCTCAGACAAATGGTTCCCAGAGGTAAACAACTTATTTAGCATTCAGTGGGTCTTTTGTTTACATTGTGTGTCCTGCAAGTGCTGCGCAGCAACTGTCCTGAACATTTTAAGGACTTTATCAATATACTTTTACATTTGTGATATAATACATTTTATGAAAAAAAAGAAAACCCAGAGCAACCAGATGTGCATGTCTGTTTTTGGCTACTCCAAAAAATGAAATACTTTATAGATTAAATTACTTCATCACGCTGATGCAAAACTCATATTAAACAACCAGAGATACTATATTGGAAAGATTGACAAAGCAGTAAAAATGGTATGTATATTTTCTGACAGTTGAGAAATGTATATATCATTTGTGTAAGTTATAAAGAACATAATGAAATCTTACACTTTGGGATTGTCACGAATGCACGAGTTAAATACAAAGACATTGACAAGCTTTCGAAATTCCCATTTATTATAAATGCAGTATTAGTTACCCACTGGATGTGGGCGGGGCTGGATTGTTCAGCTTTGCCTTACTGCAGGCCGCAGCCATACATTTTAATAAAATCTAATTTAGATACTGGGTGCCACAATGGTGCCTATTCATTCCAATGGAGTAGCTCACCTGGTGCACACGCCAAAAAAGTTTTCTAGCTTTTGGGTTTACTTGATGATCCTCTCAACTTCACGCCCGAGTCAAGGTAGGAAAACATGTGCATAAATATTGTTACACCTATAACAGATAAAAAGACAAAGCATTGATATGCCAAAATTATGTAGTGTAAAGGTGAAGCCCAAGAGATGCATTTCATCTCAAACACAAGTGTATATAGTAGTGTATAGTATACAAAACATTATTATTTGTCACAGTAAATGTGTCTTTTTTCTATCCAAGCAGTGCCTCCAAGAAAACTGTGCCCAAACACAGCAAAGGTACTTGAACAAGGAACACACACACACACACACACACACACACAGGTACTTGAACAAGGAACACACACACACACACACACACACACACACCTATCTCTCTCTCTCTCTCTCTCTCTCTCTCTCTCTCTCTCTCTCTCTCTCTCTCTCTCTCTCTCTCTCTCTCTCTCTCTCTATATATATATATATGTACACATATGTGTGTGTGCTTTATCATTTCTTTAGACAAAGACGTCAAAGACAAACTCACAACAGACCTGAAGAAGAGAATCCTCACTCAGCATGAAGAGAAACTTAAACTGGACACCGACACAGAAATCTACAAGATACAAGCTGACAGAAGCGAGGAAGCTAAAGCACAAACCTTTAAGGAATTATTTTCTGGTGTGAAGAAAATGAAAGTACGAACAGTTCTAATGAAAGGAGTGGCTGGCATTGGTAAAACATTTCAAACAAGTTTGTTTATGGTGGACTGGGCAAAAGGAAACTCCAACAAAGAGATAGATTTGATAGTGTCATTGAACTTCAGTGAGCTGAATTCAAAAAGAGACAAAGTTCAAACCATGAAAGATCTGCTTCGTCATTCCATCAGTGATAAACAAGGAGTTTACAAGTACGACGAATGTAAAGTAGCTTTTGTCCTTGATGGCTTGGAAAAATGTGAACTTCCTCTGGATTTTGCAAACAACGAGGAGACGACCGATATGGAAAAGCCAGCCACGATGGATGTGTTGCTAACAAACCTCATCAAGAGGAAACTGCTTCCCTCTGCTCATCTCTGGATCATCTCTCAACCCTCAGGAGTTGATAAGATTCCTCCTGAATATATTGACAAAGTGACAGAGTGTCGAGGTAGGAAACAGATTTTCATAGCTCATACTCTGTATTAATCTGCTTCATGTCTTATTGTTTTTCTTATACTGGGAAATTTGGTCAGATAATACAGCAAAGCTGCAAACAAGAAAATATTTTATAAACTTTATTGACTTCCTCTCATTGAGAACCAATTTGTCACAACAAAACTGATTATTTTTAAAGATAGCTTACCTTAAAATGTGTGACTCTCTGTTACAACTGTATTGTAATATAAATGATTTATAGCGGTCTATGTTCAAAACAATCACTATTATGATACTGAAAGATAACTGATTCATGCTGCTTCTGTCCATCATCAGTGACTTTATTGTTGTTTCAGAGACCTCAAAGCGACGGCAGAAGCTGGTGTCAGCATTGAGAAAAAGGTTTCTTAAAGAAATCACTCAAGATGAAGACTTAAATCATCCTAACCAGAAAGACACAGAACACATCATTAGAGAAGACAGAAGTGGTGAGGTCAATGAGGAAGAGAAAAATGGATGTCCTGTGGCAAAGTCAGTGATCCAAGTGAACTCAGTATCTGATATCTTCAAAGACGAAAAAGGACAAAAGATCAGAACTGTGCTGACCACTGGAGAAGCTGGGATTGGGAAATCTTTCCATGTGCAGAAATTCATAAAAGAGTGGGCCAAAAATTACAATAAGTCAATTTTAACTTGGTTGATAGATGCAGCAAAGGCAAGGATATATGGAAAAGAAGAGGCAGTTATATTTCCACTTCACATCTCTAAGCTTAATTTGACAAAAGAAGAAAAAGTCAGTTTGATGGGACTTCTTAATCATTTCTTCGAGGAAACCAAAGAATTTGTGATCTCTAACTTTGAACATCTCAAAGTTTTATTTGTTTTGGATGGATTGGATGCGTATCAGCCTCCTCTCAAC
This sequence comes from Epinephelus moara, assembly GCF_006386435.1. NCBI lineage: Eukaryota > Metazoa > Chordata > Actinopteri > Perciformes > Serranidae > Epinephelus > Epinephelus moara. The sequence continues at coordinate 19,124,967 of NC_065521.1, read as the reverse complement.
TTTGACAACAAGAAAACCTTGACTGATGTCAGAGAGCCAGCTTCAGTGAATGTGCTACTGACAAACCTCATCAGAGGAGACCTGCTTCCTTCTGCCCGGCTCTGGATGACCTCCCGAAAGAAGCTGCCTGATGCACCTGTCGACAGGATGACAGAAATACGATGTAAGCTCATGGGTGGGGATGAAGGCTGTTAATGGAAACTGAAGAAATAGGGGTGCAATCAAACCCAACACATCTGAAATGTCTTAGTCAAAATAAAACAGTGGCCATGTAGCAGCAAAAAGGCTCAAAACTACCATGGAATGAAAACTGAGACCCTGATCCTTAACGATTATACGTATTTTGCCAACCTCACTGTCAAACTCACAGTGGTGTAGCTGAAGAAATTTTCACATTCACACACTGTAATTTTTTCTTTGGGTATGTAGCTAATTCTGGCACTGTAGGCTGCCATAAAGAAGAGTACAGTAAAGAAATGTTTGGAAGGTGATTGACAAAAGTCCATTAAATATTTACGCTTACACTTTTAGTTGGCCAGTGTGTACCTAATCAAAGCAAATACAAAACAACAACTTAATTCTTGATGTTATGGTTTCCATTTGATAAACTGCACTATGATTGCACCTCAAGCAATTCATCTGAACTATTGTCTAATTTCTGTCCAACATAACTTAAAAATCATATTTTCCTACAGGTAAGCCTGATGTTGCAAGTCAACATATGCTCAAATCTCAGCTGAAGGAGCAATTTACCCATGTTCCTGAGGGGATGGATATGCAGAAAACCTCTGCTCTTCTAAACGAAATCTACACAGACCTCTACATCATAGAGGGAGAGAGAGGAGAGGTCAATGTTCAGCATGAGATCAGACAAGTTCAAGGTGCAAAGTTCAAACCAGAAAGACAAGAAACATCAATAAAATATAATAACATCTTCAAACAGTCCGGGGAAAATAAACCAAAAATTAGAACAGTGCTAACGTTGGGAGTGGCAGGCATTGGAAAAACATTTGCTACAAAGAAGTACATGCTGGACTGGGCTGAGGATGAGGACCACGGGGATGTATTTTATATGTTTCCACTTTCTTTCCGTGAGCTGAATTTGAGAAAAGAGCAAGAGCACAGCTTGGAGGATCTCATTCACCAGTTTTGTCCAGCTATGATGACATCTGAAATAACGGACTATAACAAGTACAGAATTCTGATTTTCCTTGATGGTCTCGATGAATGTCGCCTCACGCTTGACTTCAATGAAAGTAATAATTGGACAGACGTGAGAAAGCCAACCTCAGTGAATGTACTGCTGATAAACCTCATTCAAGGAAATCTGCTTTCGGAAGCTCAAATCTGGATCACCTCTCGACCTGCAGCATCCAACAATATTCCTGCTGATAAAGTTGACCGGGTGACAGAGGTGCGAGGATTTAATGATGAGCAGAAGGAGGAGTACTTCAGGAAGAGATTCAGTGATAAAGATTTGGCTGAGAAAATCTTGTCCCATGTCAGGAAATCAAGGAGCCTTTACATCATGTGTCACATCCCTGTCTTCTGCTGGATCACAGCAAACGTTCTGGAGGACTTTGTGAACAGAAACCAAGAAGAAAGAATGCCCAAGACTCTCACTGACATGTACATTTACTTTCTTGTCTTGCAATGCAGACAGGCTAATGTGAAGTATGGTGAGGATGAAACAGGCGACGGCTCTGAGAGAGGTTCATGCTGGAATACCAGGAACAAGGAAACAATCATGTCTCTGGGGAAACTGGCATTTGAAGGGCTACAGGAAGGAAACTTTGTCTTCACTGAGGAAAACTTGACTGAGTGCAGTGTTGACATCACAAAAGCTGCAGTCTTCTCTGGATTATTCACTCAGATCACACGAGAGGGCCCTGGGCCGTACCAACAGAAATTGTTCTGCTTTGTCCATCTGAGCATCCATGAGTTCCTGGCAGCTTTTTATGTCTGTCACACATTCAACAACACAGGTGAAAATCTGCTGACCGTGCCTGCTTCAACAGTTGAAGGCTTGCCTGCTGCAGACTTCTACAAGACAGCGGTGGATAAGGCTTTGGATAGCCAAAATGGAGTCTGGGATCTGTTTCTCCGCTTCCTGCTAGGCCTCTCCCTGGAGACAAATCAGAATCTACTGCAAGAGTTGCTGAAGAAAACAGAAAACAACAAAGAAACCAACGATGTCACCATTCAGTACATCAAAGGAAAGATCAGAGAAGAGAACAGTGATGCTGATAAGAATTGCAATCTTTTCCACTGTCTGAACGAGCTGAATGACCACTCTCTTGTTGAGGAAGTGAAAATGTACCTGCGCTCAGAAAACATGACATTTGAAAATTTCTCACCCTCCCAGTGGTCAGCTCTGACTTTTGTGCTGCTGACATCAGATGAGAAGCTTGATGTGTTTGATCTGAAAAAGTACCTGAAATCAGAGAAAGTTCTTCTAGGAATGTTGCCGGTGGTTAAAGTCTCCAAAACTGCTTTGTAAGTACTTTTAAATGCTCTCTTATAAATGCTCTTGCAAATGTGATTGTTATCTTGCAGTGCACTACATACAAAGTTTATCTATTTATTTCCAAACTAAACCTTGGTTACCGTTTCCACAAGGGCCTCAAGTAGGCTAACAATGGGCTGTAATAAGTCCTGTTTTAGTAATTGCAAACTCTAAAAATCTGCTTAATTTAGGCCCCTTGTGTGTCTGGTCATGTGGTTAACGGGACTACAAGTGGGGCCCATGTTTTATCCATACACATGGTGAAACTTGTCATAAGTTGGGTGAGCCTTCCAGTGGAAGCTCAGTTGTTAAATAATCTAGTTGTTACAGAATCTGTTTACAATCATTTTCCAAACCCATTTTTATCTTTAGTTTTTATGCCAATTGCTTGATGTCCTGTTTAAAAGTGAGATTGGTTTGTTGCCAAAATCCCAGGTATTTAAATGATTGAACAATTTTAATTTTGTTACCATAAATATATGGGTGGCATGGAGATGAATGACATTGTTATAATAAAACAGATTTTGCCTTACCGACATTCAGTAAACGTTTGAGATTAAACAGATGTTTGACAAATGTTTAATGTAGAACATAATCATGATGTAACTTGAGCTGAGGAAAAGCCAAATGTATACAAGACTATTATCTGCATAAAAATGGGTATTATAAGTCTGTGTTGGAGTGATATTGTTTATGTAGACTGTTAATAAGTAAGGACCCAACACAGATCCTTGAGGTATCCCCTTATTTATCCCTGAAGGTCAAAAACTCTCTCTGTTATATTCTGGATCGGCACATGGTTGCCTGTCAAGCAGAGTTTCCAGGATCTTTTAAAGAGGGAGATTTCAGAAATTGGGGAATAATTGATGCTATCAGTGGATCCACTTTTTTGCAGTGGGATGACATGATACTGTTGGTGTCTTAGTAATTAGTGCTGTGATAATACTAGTATTAGTGATTTAGTTTGTCTTATCATGAGAACAACATAGTTTCCATGATGTCTAAATATTTGCCAAAAGACTACTTTTTTTATTTGGTGAGACTTCAGTGGAGCTTTATTAAAGATGCCTACAAATGTTTTTACAGGCTGAGTTGGTGTGAGCTCTCTGAGAAATCCTGTAGCGGTCTGTCATCCTCAGTCCTCAGCTCCGCATCCTGTAATCTCACAGAGCTGAACCTGAGTCACAACGACCTGCTGGATTCAGGTGTGCAGATGCTTGCTGATGGCCTCCAGAGTATACACTGTAAACTGGAGATTCTCAAGTAAGTTTACAATACATTTAATGTGCATTTTATAATGACCAACCAACTAACAGTCATTAACAAGAATGGGAGATTGTTAAGTGTATTTCTAAGTAAAGTTATTCTAAAGTCAAAAAAGTCCATTGTGTAGTGCGGCAAAAGTTTTGGTGTAGAATAATGACTCCAAAGTAAGAAAGTAAGGAAGTAAGGACAAATTACAAGCTGAATTTGAAATTTTGACAAAGGTAAACAGTGTTACAGTCTTGATAAATAATTATTTCTTATTTAAAATCAATTCTAGCTGTTTAAAGATGTGTACACAGTTGAGCTCTCTCTGTCCTTAACCCTAACCCTAACCCTAACCCCAAATCAGTTTTTTGGCAGATACAGATTGTATCTAGATTGATTTTTAAAATGCCTGGACAGCAAAAATATTATAGAAATCATATGTCCTTACTAAGACCATAGCCAAGATAAAGCTTATATCCACAATATCTATGTCCTTGTAAATGTGCCCATTAAAGCTAAAGTTTGTAACTTTTACATTAAGAACTTTTTGTTGGATTTGTCAAAATAGCCATTGTATCCAAACAGTATGTACATGAGACAGATAATCTGTGAAAAAAATCATGCCTCCTCATAGTGCTTCGTATGGCATTTGTTGAAATCCACCACAGCTGAACAAAAAACCAGATCAGAGCTGAAGAGTCACCAATGCAGCTGTCAATCATGTCAGTCACTGCTCATGAACTGCCGTCAAACTCTCAAACTAGACAGTGCTGATCAAATATGAATCAAGATTCTGTTACTGCATTGCCTTTTATTTCCTCAAATGTTTTTATCAACATGTTTCAACATATTTTAGTGTACTGTTTAGCTGTAAAATGACAATCTTGTGACCTGGCTGTCATACTGAAAACAGTCGAGCAAAAACCAAGCACTGAAGCACCAAGCACTCAATTTAAACGTGCAATATGTAATTTTCTGCCGCTAGGGGTCTCAAACCAAAACAATAACAGAAGACGGAGTTGGATGACGTCACAAAGTAGCGTGGGATCATGGGAGTTGTAGTCATATAACCGCTGGCCGGAGCGCTGGTGCCCCGGCGGGCAGCAGTGCTTGCAATACACTGGTGGAAATGATTAATATTTCGATAACATCAGCCAGATGTTTGCTTACCTGACTAGTAGAACACATGCGAGGTCGGCGTCGAATTGTAGTCCTAGATTTTTACGAAGCTCTCTCCATCTCGGAAAGGCCACACCAATATTTATCCTTGATTTAGCTCTCTTCTTATCCCAAATTCTTCTGGGATCGCTTGGTTGACCCGTACGTTTCCGTTTTACCGGCTTGTTTACCGGGACAGCTTCGGTGTCAGAAGGTGCAGCAACCGTCAATGCATAATCATGATCCATGACGAGTTAGCTTAGCCTAGCAACTGTAATGTTCATTCTCTGACGTCTCATCCGGTCTGCTGCTTCTTCTTCTCCTTCAATTAATGGCTATGGTAACTGGAGTTACGTCGCCATTGACATGTGACCTAATGACACGGTCCGTAACGTTTATTAATATTTCATATTTATCTGGGTTTGAAAAATTGTTGGAAACATTTCTGATAATCAAAGTACACAACTAAACAAAATATATAATATTGGTTTAGTCGTTTTTAGACATTTTTATGTGGAAAAACTACATATTATACCTTTAACAGAACACTTTAAAAAAGATTAAATGACCCTTCTAAAACAGTTAAACTACAAGGAACCATAGCAACGCTTCCTGAAGCTATGTTACCACGTAACTCTCGCTGAGGAAACACATTATTATGAAATTAAATGACAACAAAGAAACTTTAGCAAATGATGATTAAACATGATTTTCTGTGATAGATGGCCATATATGTGCTATAAATCTGAGGTGTCCTGATATAGATACTAATGGACTTTCTGTCCTTTACACTGCCATGAACTTGGTATGTTCTTTATTTTCCAACATCAGTACTTTTGTACTTTACTTTTACTGTATTTTGAATTTGTAGAAACATTTTCCTCAAATATTATAACCATTAAAAACATGATAACTATAAAGTGAAACTTGCAAAATCATTTCTTGAAGTAAGAAGTGTGTCTGTGTGTGATCTGCAGGTTGTCAGGTTGTCAGGTGACAGAGAAAGGATGCTCATCCCTGGCCTCAGCTCTCAGGTCCAAAAATGCCTCCACACTGAAACAGTTGGATCTCAGTTACAATCACCCAGGAGCTGATGGGAAGAAGATGCTATCTGATATAGCTGCGGATCCAAATACAAGCCTGGAGACTCTCTGGTACGTTAAGATGTCAGGGTGTGTATTTATATATGTACACTTATAGTGAAATAGTTGACTACATCTACACAAAGGCAAAATCTAATCCAAGTCTTTCATCTTATTAGGTAGCAGGCTAGTCACCAAAACACTCAATTACCTTCTTATGAAGAGAAAATGTCCCCATTACACTTGGCATTGACATGTATTTGGATATACTATCAGGATAAAGAAAGCACATGTTCAGGCAGAGTTCCACATTGTGACAATCCATACAATGTGACCAAATTCTTACAAAAACAATCCGTCCAACAAGCTGAAAAATCACTTTACTCCACCTCTTAATGCTAACATATGCAAACCCGGCAGAAGCTACAAATCACTAGCAAATTTCCCTCACAAAAAGTGATTGAAAGAATAAATAAATACAGATGTTGCTTGGAGGTGGTTTATTCCACCAAATAGCAGTTATTAATTTGTATTCTATTGAAGTTGAAGATTTCTTTTTGTGATCTTCATTTTTTCAGTTTGGAGCATGATGGAGCGCATCGGTTAAAGCCAGGGATGAAAAAGTGTAAGTCTTTATTATTTTTAACTTTCTTCTTCTTCTTCTTCTTCTTCTTGTTCTTCTACTATTGTCAGTATTATTTCAGTTGGGATCATGTGTTTGCTATTGTGTGTGCATGCATGTGTCCGTCTGCAGCAAATCTCACTGGACCAATCAAATATTTTGTGTGCACATGCATGACTGTATACTCAAGGATCTGTCATGGTTGCGGTGATTCAAAGTTGTTGAAAAAAACAGTTTTATTGATTGTTTTATATCATCGACTACTGACTCCTCGCTGCTGGGAATCAGCTCTGCTAAATACATAAAGCCTTACTGTCTATTGCAGGCTACAATTTGGCCTTCGTCATGTCTAAAAAACTGACATAGAAATATTTGGTCTTATTTTGAACCGGATCATCTGATCCATATCTGATATGTTATGATTACCTAAAGTTAGACATGATATGAGATGAATTAGACACCATTTTTGTTATTTTCTCTGCCATCTTGATTGTAAGGAAGCTGGGAAGGACAATATCACTAAGGACAGCTCATGGCACAGCTGACAGACTGGGTCACAGTTGGCTGCGATGGCTGCCACCTGGTTTTGTTCTTCTTGTTGGAACAGTGTTTTGCCAAATTTTCTTTTAAATCAAGGCTGAAGACTTTTATGTTTGCCACTGCCTTTTCTTAAATCAAATATTTATACATTCCTTACATTGCGCTATAAGTTAAATTCTTGTATTTTATACCTGTCTTAGTATACTTTAACTTTATATTTTCTATTCTCTAGTTCTTAAATGAATTGTTTTAAAATGTTGCCTTGCCTTGTAACTGCACACCCCACTAAATTGTGTGTTTTGTTTCTCTATCAGATGGTGCACACCAGAAGCTTGATGAAAACACAGCAGGCAAAAGGCTTTCTGTGTTTGAAGGGAACAAAAAAGTAAAAACTGTAGAGAAGGTAGAGGAGAAGGTGTCCCATCCTGAAAACACTGAAAGGTTTAAGAGGTCGCAGGTGATTTGTGAGGAGGGCCTGAAAGGCCTCTGCTACTGGGAGGTGGAGTGGGAAGGGACAGTCGGGATCGCAGTGACGTATGAAGCAGTGGGTAGGGGATGTGACAGCAGTGGTGGCCTGGGATGCAATGAGGTGTCATGGAGTCTGCTCTGCTCGAAGTCTGGATACATTCCATTACATGGGAAGGAATCCAAAACTACTGATACTAAGAAAAAGCCCAAAGTGCCCCTTTGTCACAAAATAGCAGTGTTTCTGGACTGGGAACGTGGTACTCTGACTTATTATGGTGTCACATCAGGAAAGCTGAGCCACATACACACCTTCCATGCTGAATTCACAGAGCCAGTCTTCCCAGGCTTCTGGTTTAAGAAGGGCTCTGCCACTTTGTGTGAGACAGACTGAACCCCTCTGAGATGGGGAAAAGTACTGTAGTGATCCCTTGATGCTCATCTCCACATTTTAGTACATTAGCAAAAGCTCATCTGCATGATTTCAGTACCATAATATACAACTATTTTGTGCCGTTTTTCCTTTACCTGTTCATACTGTACTCATACTCATACATTATGAAAGAAGTGAAGTTGTTCATTAAATGATGTGATGAAGAAAACAAATACAGCTTTTTGTAAAACTTTAAAATACATTTTACCAGTTTTTTTCAATCTGTAGTCAAATCATCTTTGCATACAAAACATTTACCTCCTTGTCATCTTTTTCATAAATATGCAGCAGTGGAGCCTTCTGTAGGCAACATAGGCAGTTGCTGTTTATTTGAGTTCATTTCTAAAGAGGAAACTTGCTTAGGGTGCCAAATGTGCCTGGCACTGCAAATATGTTTTCTTATAATGCGTTGTAGATTGTGTGTAAATGATCATTCTGATACTACAGAGGACAACAATGAAAATTGCTGTAAGATTTTTAATACATGTACTGTTCATTCCTCCCTGCTTGAATTGACAAAAGTATGAGGGAGCTCCTTAAAGATTTACTATGCAGGACTTTCTTTAAAAACCCTCTCAGTCATTACTTAAGTCTTCTAGAAATGTGTGGCGCTGTGTTTTTCTGCACATATTCTGCCCTCTACCTGTAGTATATTATATTCTTTTTATTTTCCATATTTGGTACTATTATGGCTGTGTACCCCCCACAGCACTCAGGTGAGGTAAGGGCTTTAAATAAAGGTAGCTACCAGCTGCCAGACAGAGACACAGTGCCGAAAAAATGCAAAAATAACAAGGTGAAATGAGAGTGAATGTGGCTTTTGGCTTTTACTTTCACCGTGCTGGTGTGTATATAAACAGTAATGGACAATCCTTCATAGTGTACCTTTAAACTCGGTGGAAGTACGAGTGTATATACAGACTGAAGCAAATGTACAGCATTTAACCAGCCTTACTCCTGTCTGCTGCAGTACTTTTGTTCCACTAGAGTTTCAAGGATATTATAATGAAACTTTTAGGATTTGATGTATTTCATGTTAGAATGTGTCAATGTGACTATTAGACTGTGAAAAAATGGAAGTGACATGTCTAACCTGCTGTTTATTAGTAAAGATCCATTGTACTACTGACATAATGTTTATTTATTTATTTTTAATTTTTGAATATTTATGTGTACAGTGATAAAGAATATATCAAATCCATGATATTCTTAAGACTGAAATATGTTGACTAATGAGATTGTGATGTAAAGATATGGAAACGTTTCTCTCATTCATGTTGTTATGCCTTTAAAAAAATTAAACTTTTTCTATTGAAACTAACGTAACTGTACAACTTTATACAATCACTCTTTTCTCCTATTGTACCATGTTCCATTTTGTTGTGCAGTTTCTATTTTTTTAATTTTAAGGATCAGTGTGTAAGATTCAGGGGGATTTAGAAGCATCTAGCATTGAGGACTGCAGCGTCCATCAGCGAGAGCCAAATTATCTGGAAATCTCCTCCTCTCCTGAACAAATGGGTGATCAAAACCAGTAAAAACACTGAATCAAGCATTTTCTATTTTACAGATCAGTGTTTCTCCAGTGCTATTTTATTCAGCATGTCACAGACCGGCTGCTTGCCCAGGATCTGCCAATGTGTGCTCACCTTTTTTCGTTAATAGATTAAAATCCAGACTTTCAGGAGGTTTTTACTGGGAGCTGATTAATCCGCAGAGGTCTCTTCCTCTCCAAAACAAACTGACCAAGTGATTTAAACTGGTAAAAAGACTTGAGTGAAGCAGTTTCACGTTAGAAAAATCTATTTTTTTTTGGACGCTGTTGTCACAGATGGCCAGCAACTACAGTGGTTGATGCAAAGCTGCAAATGGCCTTATCTAGAGCCAGTACTTGGTTTCTTTGGTGAGGTGAGGACCTGCTCCCTACGTAGATATAAATAGCTCCTTCTAAGGTCATGAAAACAAGATTTTTTATTTTCAGGTGATCTATACATTTAAGAAAACACACTCACTATATTATATATAATTTCTGCCAATATAGCCGCCCTAAATCCTACACGCTGGACCTTCTGATGTGTGTGTGCAGCATGAACAACTTAAAGGACTTAAAACATTTTTTCACCTGTATTAAAACAATATTAACATGCCCATATGCACACTGAAACAAAATTCATTTGATTTGTTTACATTGGTCATTAAAAGATCCCACAGTTCTCGTTAGTGCAAATATATATTTTGAAGTTTATTAAGCAAGTGGGTATCTCCCACAGTTTGTGTTCTTAGAACAACAGATAATAGAGGGATAGTAACAACAACAAGAAGTTGATTTGTCTAAGTCAGACTGCTGAAGCCTCATATTAGCTTCTGATACACTTTTAAAAAATATTTTATTTGTAGATTTTCAGATTTTAATACAAACAACACGAATACAAGTGCAGGTCACCTAGAAATAAACAGTACAAAAAAAGAAGCTCATAGGTAGTATGACCAGCAAGAAGTTCAGCACCAACTACAGAATGCATGTCTGTACATAACACAAATGTTCTATCTATACATACATGCTGAGGGAAACACTGTATCTTACTCTCTCCATGTGTTACAAGTTGGTGATTTCTGCCAACTAGTTCTTAAAAGAAGGCACATCCTTAGATTTCTTAAGAGTTAAAATATTCCTTCTTGCTAAAACCATGACATATTGTATTGTCTTTTGTTGCAAGTGGGGCAGGGCTAATATATGTCGGGTTCCACCCAGGGTGGCAGTGCGTGGGTCTGGTGGAATATTACAGTTGTATACTTCTGAAAATCACTTAAAAATGTCTGACCAGAACTTGTTTAGCTTAGGCAAGACCAAAAGAGGTGGCCCAAGGTGTCCTCTGCTGATTTACATTTTGGGCAAAGTGAAAAGACAAAGGGAATAAAAGGAATGAGGTAGTGAGTAGAGTAGTGCAGCCTGTGAAGCCAGATACACTTTTCAATTCTTGCACAGAACAAGGACTGTGGACTGTTTGCCCCGATCTCTTCCACTGGAATCAGATCAGGAATGGATCTGCGTCCACCTGTTTATGGCCGGTATGAGCAGGAGGAATCATCTGAGCAATCTTAAACAGTTTAAATCTACATATGGACCCCCGATTGTTGTTTTAAGACTGACTGGAAAACGCTAACCTTTGAGGTGCTCAAAAAGAACTAGATCGTACGACGTGTCAGCCGAAGACATCAGAAAGGAAAATTGTTTATAGCTGTTCAGTAAGGCTACACATAAAGGCCAAGTGAAAAGAGTCATCATAGACAGCTGAGACAGGATGAATCCTTCTTTTGTTAAGTATTCTTGTTATGAATCATACACACTTTTGTGCACAATTTATCCTGGAATCCATTTACTGTGTTGCATTTGTTTGCACCTTTGCACAGCTTGCCAATCGCTGTGTCTTCACTCTCCTCCTGTCTGTCTTCGTCACCTTATGTCAGTCCATCACTTGTCCAGGTCTTCTGTCCCTTCATCCATGTCTCTCTCTCTCTCTCTTTGTATGTCTTTCCCCTTTTCTCCCTGTCTTCTCAGAGCAGTCAAGCAGCTGTCAGGAACAATTTATTGACCTTTCTCTCCATCTGGATCCAAATAGAGAAGTGCTGTGCATTTATTGTCTGCGTTACGTAGTAGAGAGAGCAAACCTGGTCAATGGAGACAAATAAATGGGTGAGTGAACACAGCTGTAGTGTTCTTTCTCCAGACCCAGGACGTGATGTGATGTGGAAACAACACATCTAGACTGACAGACACAGCTGAAGGCATTGTGATTGAGACTGATGGGAAAATTATTCCCATTAATGTCCCTTGGATTGTCGAGAGAAGAAAATAGAACTGAAATAAGAGAAATGACCAGCCCCTTATGGAGCTATGTATTCATTCTTTAGGTTTACCGGTGTTTTCCAACATTTCATAAGCTTTTCAATCTTCAGATTAGCCTGCTATATTTTATTTTTTCCAATCTACTTTCATCTGCGGGTTTTGCTCAGATTACACAACATAACCAACGATTTTGACACCAGTTTCCTTCGAATAATTTGGAAACCAATTTTAGCCTTCCCACAGCTAACCGTTCAGTCTCCAAACCAAACACTGAGAAACTAAATGTCAAATATCCTGAACATTATTTAAACAATTCAGCTCAAATAGAAACTGTGGTTCTCGTCCTGGGGCCAATTCACATACTACCCTAAACATGCAGGGTGGTGTGCTTAAAATAGGCACAGGACCAACACACATTTTCATATCATAAACTTCAAAAGCAATGGAAACTATACTTGATTCCTCTAACCAAATATGTATGCATGCTGGCATGTGTGTGCAAGTCTGTGTGCATGTGTGTCAACATCTGACCGTAGGCGGTAATGAATTACACCCGTGAAGGACAGGGCCGAATGGAAAGCTGGAGTGAGAGAAGGAGCAAAGGGAGGGGAAAACTGAGCACTGAAAGGAAACGTCCCGGACAATATAGCAACCAGCACACTGAGGGCCTCTTTGCACAAGCTGCCTCATTGTTTCTGCAAACCTAATTCTTGACCAGATCTTTGATGAGGCTGAAGAACTCACACTTCAACATTTAGTTCTGGGTCCACATCAGAGACCTCATAAAAACAACTGACCTGTTTGATTCATTCAGGATCTTTCCTGTTTCGGCTTCTTTCATTCTGTACCATTGAACTGCTGCTGCTAATTGACAACACACTCAGAGAGCCTCACGCTCTTTCTGTCTCGCTCGGCCTGAGTCTCTGAAGTTTTGTTTTGATTAGAGAGCTGCCTGTGCAAGCCTCGAGTTGAATGAATGGGTGTTTGTGTGGGTTTGCTGAATGGAGACAAGGCACTTTGTGTGTGTGATAATGTCACTGGTTTAGAAGTGAAAAACTTTTTCTCTAGTGATGAGGAAAGGTTTAGGTGTTTCAACACCCTATGCACTTTGTTAAATGCTTTGCTGGTGTTATTTTTAGTCATTTAGATCAGTCTGTCAGCTAATGGAGCCAACACATCCTCATACCTAAATGACAGAATAGTTTATTTGCAAATGATTCCCCAAAGCCACATATATGGCCATACTTATGGGTGGACTGCCCATTGTTCCAGTGGCTTAAAATTCCGAAGCCCCGTTACTCTGTAAATGTTCCATTGGACTGAAAGCACATTTCTTTGACAGCCAGTTACCCAGAAAACAAACACTCTTTGCTCCGAAGTCCTGTTTCTCCCTGCAATTAGACAACCCAGTTGCCAGAAGAAATATTCACATTCTACATTTCTCTTAACAACAAATTCGTTACATTTGTCATCAATGGTGTGGAGAATGTGTGGTTAGATTTAGGTACAAAAACCACTTGATTATGATTAGAAGATTGTGTTTTGGCTTAAAACACTCATGTTTGGCTATAAAGTCACTGGAAAAGCAGGGACATTTTAGGAGGAAAATCACCCAGGTTTAGTAGCTCTAATGCTGCTAGAAAATGCTGTGAAGGGTCGGAAGAAACACCTAGGATCGGTGGCTCAAATGCCACTGGGAAACTGAAAGTAACTGCAAAGAGTTAGTATTTTCAGACAAACGGGACTTAGGAATGGATGTTTGTTTTTGGAATACTGGGCTTTCAGTCCAATGGGACTTTTTTTTTAACTAATGGGGCTTTGGAATTTTGGGCCATTGGAGCAATGGCATGGCACCACTTATGGTTGCAGTTTTAAACATGTAGTTAATGTTGTGAAACGGTCACAGTTACGCATCAAAAATCTATCATTAGGTTGACGTCAGAAAAAGATAATGGTTTGGGTTAAATTAGGTACATTTGTTATGTTGACTTTTGGTTTCATATGGTTTCACACGAAAACTGGTCTCCTGAGTGAAGGGCCTGTGTTTGTTTGACCCATCCACCACCCTGATCACCTCCCCTTGTGGGCTTTGTTGCTCTTTGCACTAAATTACCTGATTTCCTCCTTTGCTTCTGTCATAATTACCATGGCCATTCGAGGTTGTTGCCTAACAATAAACAAAACATATTGGTAGTAAAAACCTATTTGCACAAATGGCCTGTATGGCCATTTTTCGGGTGAGGGTGGACTGCTTTAATCATATATTATTGACTGAAGTGACTATAAAAAAGACCCCAAAGACATTTGGTTACTATAATACAACAGATAGACACATCTCATGGTTTCTCACTCCTTTTTAACATCCAGATTAGAGGTTTTTATAGGTCTGCATTTCTGACCTCAAAGTGCTTAATGGCTCTCTTAATCCAACACAAGGGGAATGTCTAAAAAAGCAACACATCCTGAGCCCCTGCAGGCAGACTGTGAAATGGATGCCAGTCCAAATGCACAATGACTTCATTGCTTTAAAGGATCATTGTGAAGTATTTAGTGGCGTCTACTGGTGAGGACTGCAGATTGCAACCAGCTGAAACTTCTCCCCCGTGCCAAACATGCACTCCTGGTTAGGATTCCATCAGCAGCAGTTAATTCAGCAGTTCCATGTTAAAATCACTGTTTTCTGACACTGTTTAGCTCAGAGGAGCTGCTAACTATGGTGGTGCAAAAATGCAAATGGTCCTATCTAGAGCCAGTGTTTGGTTTGTCTGTTCTGGGCTACGGCAGAAACATGGCGGTGCAGCATGGCAGTCTCCATGATGAGGAACCGCTCCCGATGAAGATATAAACAGCTCATTCTAAGGTGACAAAAACACAGCGATTCTTATTTTCAGGTGATTATACACAAAAGAAAATATACTTATTATTTATCATCCCACTAAATCCTACACACCGGACCTTTATCTTTCAAACACACTTACTGAGATCACAACTGAAGATGCACTGTTTTCTATAAAGTAGGATTTTTTTAGGAAGTTTATTTGATCTTAAACAACCAACACTGATCTTAATGCTAACCTGAACATGAATCATTATTTTAAACTCAATCAAAATTTAACACGAACCCTGAAACCCTTTAGGGAAGCAATGACTGTCCAGCATGTCCTCACCTTGCCAAAATATCTTCACTCTTAAAACCTAAAACTCAGTCCTCACAGAGATATATGTTAAGAGCACTACACACAGAGACAGACACACAAAGGAACCTCAAAGCCGGCAGTAGAAATGTGATTTACTGTCCTCTGCAGCTCACTTTCTCTTCTTTACCTGCTCAGTATTTAAACTTTAAAGCCTCTCTAAATATTAACATAAACATTCACTCAGAAAAGTGATTTGTGACTTTACTGTCTCTTTAAACAGGCTGTTTGTTTCCCCAACATAAACCCCATTCACTGGCAGGGTCAACTATGTGAGGTGCGCTTGATTTACATTGTCAGAGACATCAGAACTGCTTTAACAGTTTCAAAGGAAGCTGTAATGGTGCTGTGATTTAGTAAAGCGCAGTAAAGTGAGTGCAACTCAAGTATTTGAAATATTTCAACTCTGACATTGTGTGAATGAATGAAAATAAGGGCTTTCAGCACCCTTCACATCGACCACTTCATAGGTCTGCCCTGCAGCCTGGACAGACAAAGTGAATTAGACTCTGATAGCTGCTGCTTTGCAGGTATCACACGTTTGTGTATTAACGTGTGTGTGTCAGTGTGTGTAGCTCTAGGCTCCAAAGTGTTATGTCATTTAATACTTTGGCTAACAGAAGAAACATATTGTGAGTTGCCTGCATGTCTGTGTGAGTTGTGTTGGCACAGTTTGTACATTGTAGTTGTGAGTGTGTGTGTGTGTGTGTGTGTGTGTATTAGCTGTCATTTAATCCATCCTCAGGTTGCTCCGCTCCCACCCTGCGCGTCCACTCTGCCTCTCACAGACCAATCACATTACACATTCCTCCACCTTCCCAGGATCCCTGGGACCCAGGGTGCACGGCTGCGGGGCGTTACCATGGCGTTGGGGTGATGAGGTCACCCCCCTTTGGTACTTCAGTGATTAGATGAGAGCTGATGGGGTGAGATAGGAAGGGATAAAGAGAGAGGGATGTAGAGAGGGGGAGCATCGAAACACCCGCCATTAAAACATTTGTATATTTTTTGGAGTGCACACACACACGCACACACACACACACACACACACACACACATATATATCTATAACTGCGAGAACCCTTATTGACGTGATTAATTTCCGAACATAACGACATACCCGAACACTCAAAGCTAAACCAACTTTAAACCAAACCAAACAGCTGCCCAAAAACATTGTCCTCGCAACGATACAAAGAGCATACCTGTACATATACATAGATTCCGTCACCATCTCTTGCCCTGGACACCACAGCCTCACTGATTGTTGCTGACTCAATGCACACTTGACATGCTCTATATTTGCACCATGAGTGAGTCTCCAAATTGATCACCTGTCAAGCACCATGTAAACAAACGGTGATGGTTAACATCACACGCCTTACCACCAGCAGCCATCCATTCATGGCTCGTAAAAGAGAAATGTGAGCATGTCAGAGGACAGACTCTTAAGATGGTCATGGTTTAGCTCATCGTGTTTAAGACTCACCAAAGAAGATCTATGAAACAGTCACCACGTTTTCAATGTCCTACAAACAGCAACTTTCATCGGAAACTGACTGTATGTCAACTGTGAATTTCCAGTGAAAACAGAAGTGAATTTTGAAAGAACACAATTCATGTAACAGGCAGAACTTGACACGGTGTCCCAGAAAACAAACAAACATTGCGAAATATTGAATATTCAAACTGAAGTTCCACTTCAATGAGCCAAATTTAATATGGTGTAATGCTACTGATGACTATTGGCTCAAATCATTTAGCCAAGACTTTCTGGAACACACACGACACTGCTCAACACCAGTAAATCCTTAAAGACAGATAATGCGATGGACTGTGTGTGTCTGAGTGTGTGTGTGTGTGTGTGTGTGTGTGTGTGTGCGTGTGTGTGTGTGTGTGTGTGTGTGTGTGTGTGTACGCTTGGGTTAAAGCCAGAGAAGCACTTAAAGGATCAGAAAAGAACTGATAGTGTAAGTAAATCTTTTCTGCCTCTCCTCTCCTTGTTCTGTTGTAATCCATCGTATTGTTTTGTACCGAAAGCTTCTGATCCAATATGTCTCTGTTTCCTCATTTATCTCCTGTCAGGCACATGAGTGGGGAAGTCCGCCTGTGTCTGTCTGTTCTATGACCCACTTGATTTCTTGCACTGGTGAGTTTTTATAGGCCCATCACACATATTTAATGTCTGGACAGATCTAAATCACAATAGATTCATAACAAAGTGGCTGCATCTGCTTCTCTCGTCTCACTCATCCTCTCTTCCTTATTTTTTCTTCTGCATCCTGTTTTTTTCTGTGAATTTATGACAGGGGTTATCACAGAGGCAACATGTGTTTCCATGAAGCGGCTGACCCTTTTAAGTGAGGCACACGCTAAGAACATACAGCAGTGACCTTTTATTTATGATCCACCATCGGCCTGCTTTCTCTCTCTTTACACACACACACACACACACACACACACACATATATACATACTTGTTGAGAGAGTGAGTGCAGACAGTCAGGATGGATAAGAGAGGCAATGAGTGTTGAAGGATATATGATCTGAAAATCCATACACAAACTGTTGCAAACACATGTGCAGATGAGTGCATGTATGGGAAATGTATGGTGCTGTGTCTATCTATCTATCTATCTATCTATCTATCTATCTATCTATCTATCTATCTATCTATTATATTTTTTTGTGTTCTGCACATCACACACATTTATGTGGTTTATGAAAATAAGGTATTTGGTGAAATAATTTGTGAATGGCATTTTGTACTAGTAGATTTCTACACCAGCGATCAGGTCAGCGGGTTTAGTCTATTTTACGGTAAAAGCTAATTATATTTTCAGAAGATGCACAAGATCACACATTCACATTCATATGTATTTATTTTGATTTTTGTTATTTTTATGACTATATATATTTTGTATATTTAGTTTGCCATCATCATTTTTTGTATGTTAATTTTGTGCTCTACATAACATTGTGAAATTTTTAAATTTAGGTGGAGGCTTCAAATAAGCCTACTGGGTTTTTCGCCTCTTCCTGCACCATGTACTATTTATCTGTTATTCTTGTGTATTTTTAAACTGTGCAAAATAAACTAAGCTAAAACTAAACTAAACATACAGTAAAATCAGTAAAAATTATATTGTGCCTTATTGACAAAATAACTGTTTTTGTCTTTTGAGAATCCATGCTAAAATGAAATTGTGCAAGTTATTATTTTTAAAAAAAAAATAAAATTAATTATTAAAAATTCAATTTAGAATAAGTGAGAAATCAAATTTAAAAACCAAAAGCGCAATTTGTTGTAATATTACTACTACTACTAACTAGTCCATACCCATTGAGTGCACAGTTGCCCACGTACAGTTTCACATGGTGTGTGTTTGGGACACAAGTCATAGGAAATTGCAGATTAAATAGTCAACTGAACCCATTAAGAAGAGCAATGTATTCAGACAGTGTTTTTGTGAATTTGACACACAACGATCCAGCCACAACGATCTGTCGCATTTTAGCCATTTTTCTGTTGTTATAGCGCCACCCAGTTGCCAATTATAGTTAAATTTCTCCAGTCACCTTGAGGCGTCCTGTTCTACATATCTACCAAGTTTAGTAAAAATTGATATGGCGGTTAGGCCTAGATAAGAAATTAGCTCTCTAGTGCCCCCATTTTGTTTGATGGGGTCAATAATGGAGGGGTCCCCTCAGATTATGTGTGGTCATATGCCTACAAAGCTGCGTGGTGATCGGTGAAACCCTTGAGATGTTATACACCTTTATGTGATGAGCCACGCCCTCCGCAATATTCATTGCCTTATAGAAGCTCAGTTTTAGTAAGTTTTCCAACTTTTGCCAAGAGGGAACTTTAGATATTGGTCCCTAGATTATGTTCACTGAGTTTCATGCTGATCGGTCAAACTTCCTAGGAAGAGATCGATTTGAAGTGTTTTTCAAAAATTCAAAATGGCGGAAAATCTATATAACCGGAAGTTAAGGGTTCTGAGGCAAATTTTTCCTCATGAGGAGAGGCATATATGCCCATTCAAAGTTAGCAATTTCAATCGGTTGCTATAGCGCCCCCATTTGGCCAATTGATGTAATATTGCTTCATTTGCATCCTCCTATCACCCTCTACCACTGTGCCAAATTTCACATGGATTCACCAAGTCAGTGAGGAGAAAAACGTGGAATAGACACACAGACAGAGTTTTCGTCATTATATAGTAAGATAGTAAGATATGCTTTTCAAAGAATTCAAGGACACCTTACAAGACACAGTTAAACGAGCATAAATTCACAATAGCTGTGAGCTCCATGCCAAATCTCAGCCTTCTAGGGCAAATACTGTGGTTGCCAAAGGGTGGGGGAAATTTTGTGGACTGACTGTGGTGGCTTCCCTGCTGCAGCATGACCTGCTGGATGTGTTTTCCCCTTGTCTGTCTGTCTCTGTGTTGTCCTGCAGGATCCCTGGTAAGCAGAGTTAATAAGTGCAACTAGCTAGTCTCCTAGGGGTAGCTTATTTAAGACCTGGATGTTCCAGTCCACTCTCTCTTTCCATGCAGCTGGCACCATGCTCTTGTTTGGTTGGCTTCAGCCTTGTTAGTAGTTTAAGTTACACTGTACAACACCTTCTGTTCATGACTCACCCACTCATGCATCTGCTGACACACTGATAACACTGATTCACCTATACCTCATGACTTTAGTGGGTTTGTACACCTTTCAGTTTAGGATGGTGTGTCTCCTATCTTTTGTCATGGCTTATGAGCTGGGGCATGACACCGACAGACTGACATAATGAGCTACAGAGCTGCTGGTTGCAGATAATAACAAGCAACACTATCCAAACATCTTAAAATCAAACAAAGCAGTAATATACAATAATGCGTTGGCAAAATAACTGGGTATAAAACCATCATCAGTGAAATACTCAGTGTGTGTGTGTGTGTGTGTGTGTGTGTGTGTGTGTAATCCTTAGAGTCAGCATCAGACAGAATATGCAAGTTTGAAAAGATGCGTTTTCAGATGGGATTTGAAGGTGGAGAAAGAGTCAATACTGCAAATGCCTTATGGCAGAGAGTTCCAAAGGTGAACGGCAGAATGGCTGAAGGCTTTAAGATGCCATGGCAGTCAGGTGGGCAGATGGTGAAATGAACTGGAGGGTGGAAGAGGATCTGAGAGTACAGAAGGGTGTGTATATATGAAGGAGTATGGAAAGACACCAAGGGGCTGCGGTATAAAGGGACTTAATATGAAAAGGAAAATATTAAAATCAATACAATTTAACAGGGAGTCAGTGAAGAAGTGTAAGAACAGGATTGATATGCTCTATGGAGGGAGTTCTTGTACTGATTCAGGCAGCTGAATTCTGGTCCAATCGAAGTTTATGAAGACACTGAGGGGAAGACCAAAGTGGACATATAGGAATATAATCAAGGTGTGAATGAGAGATGGTGTAAACAATTGGTGAATAATACTGCATATATGCAGGTCAAGTAACATTGTTGATGTGTGCTTCAATACAGTGTACTGTCCAGGATGACACCCAGACTCTCCTAACCTATGGAATTATCAATAGTAAGAGAAAAACAATCAGGTTCAGCCATAGTAGATTTAGTTTTAAGTGGATTTAGATTTACTAAATTAAAGACCATGTAAAAAAAATCTCATTGCTGTGTAGTTGAGAATAGATGAGAGCTCGATTTCGAAGTCAATATTTGTGTAAAATCTGACAAGTTTAGTGACAGTGCACACAAATACTCACAGAATACCAGGTTGGCAGGGGAGAGGCAACGACAGAGTCCGAGTGGGAACAAGCAGGCAAACAAAGTCCATGGCAAACGAGACAGAGCTGGGGCTTTAGGCAGGGGTCTAAACAGGGTAAAGGCAAGGAAGGGCTGGTATATATGGTATATATATAGCAGGGGTAACCAGAGGATGGGACACAGGTGTGAGAGGCAGGTGATCAAGGGGCAGGTAGAAGTTCATGCCTTGGACATATACATCATAGTGAGATCTGCAATGTATACAAAAGATAACAAAAAACAAGGATGACTCTTTGGGGAGCAAGGATATTGTAAGGCCTCATGTTTGCTCAGCAGTGTCATATTTATGCAATACTTTGTGATTAGCTCGTCTAATTCTTTTTGTTGTGACTAGGCTCATTTCATCCAGATATCTCTCACACGTGGCCAAGACCTATCGCTGACAAACTGACCCTCATGAATATCTCCTGAGGAGAGATGCAGCGCACAGTCTTGCCAAGGACAGGAAACTCTGGAAAGAGCTCATTTTAAAGTTATGTCTCCGTCACTGAGGAGAAAAGTGGTGAAGAAAGACAGATGGTGCATGATATTCCTAAACATCACGAATGCACAATGAACGCTTTAATCAGCTGTGGGCCGGGTTCAACCTCAATTATGTTGCTGTGAACAAATTTAGATGAAACACGATGTGAATACTGAGTCATACATTTGCATGTGGGGTTTTTATACCACAGTGTGTCTTAATTCATAATAATTTGATACTCTTGATCCCTTAAGAATGTTTATTTCCTCTTCCCTTCGGTAAGATCAGAGGATGTCAGTTACACAGCTGCTCAGAGATGATGGATTCCGCTCATGTGCATTTCAGAGGGGAGTTTGTGTTTTTTTGTGGATGATTTGTTTTGTCAGTAATGAGAAGTCAGACTAAATGTTATCTAATATAAACTTGATAGACAGGTGAATCAATGTTGTCTCTGTGTGCTCACTGGGGAGACTGGTCCAGGAGAGCTATTAAACCTTTTTTGGAGGTCAAATTTGATTGAAATCAGAACCTTCTGCAGTGAAGTTTTGCTCTAAAGTTATAAAGACAACAGCATTTTTTAGTTTTTAAAGGGCTAGTGTGTTAAATTTGGTGGCATCTAGCAGTGAGTTTGCAGAACTGAAATGTCTCCCATGTGCCAAGCTTGTAGGAGACCTACAATGGGCAACACCAAAACGTAAATGGCCCTATCTAGAGTCAGTGTTTGGTTTGTCTGTTCTTTACTACTGTAAAAACAACATGGCCGTGGAAGAAGATACACTCCGTATGTAGATATAAACGGCTCATTCTAAGCTGACAAAAACACAATTCTTATTTTATGAATATTGTTTACAATTTCTGTCTATAGATGTCCCTAAATCCTTCATACTGGACCTTTAATTGAATATTATCTGACAGCAGCACTATAGGTTTACATTACATACATACAGTATATCTGACTCCACATAAAAGATGAGAGAGGCCCCAGCATCCACTGAAAGTGGACGAATATACCCTCTGGTAATTTTAAATTAGTTTTATTTATGTGTCTTCTACCCAGCGGCTTGTACCTAGACTGAAGCCTTTCCCCTCCTCTGTGCTCCAAGCAGACACGATGTGTGTGATCACCAATTGTTAATTTCAATTTGAGTCTTTCAGGTTCCAGTCAAAACTAAGTTCCAAGGCAAGGTCAAAACAGAGTCAGAGAAAGCTTGAGTCCGTGTCAACAGCAAAACCAAAATAGTAGGGGAACAGATCAAAAGTGGTTTTGAATCTGATATCTGACCTTTTTTTTCAAGAATGGAGAAACAGAGCATGTTCTGATTCTGATGCAATTGTTTGAGCTTATTTGTGTTAGCCTTTGGCTGAAATACGAGTCAAGAACACAGACAATATCAGAGACCAGACTAAAATAAATTTGGTTGGAGACAAAAGAAAAATCTGCTGCGTCTATGTGGTCTCCACATGTTGGACTGCTGTCAGAGTCTTGTTGCGTGCACTCAGTCTCAGTAATCTGTCTCATCTCCCCTGGGGTCGGACATGATATCAACTTATTTACATTAGCGTGGCCGTGTATCGTAGAGACACGTGTGTCTGTGATGTCAACACTTTCCACTTTGTGTGTGTCTGTGTTTCCGGCATCTAGTTTACATCAGACTTTACAATTATAGTTTCTTGGCCACTGCTCTGCATCATGGAGACACATTTTCCTCTCCCTCCCTCTCTCTCTCTCACACACACATACACACACACACAAATGCACACACAAAGAGTAGTGTTGATTACCCGTGTCCAAACACAGCGTGTTCGATGAGGGTCGCCTGCAGCCTGCAGGTAAAGAGTAATTGGTTCCAGATTTTGTGTATGTGTGTGTGTTGATGTCTGTGTCTGCTGGTCAAAAGTGCAACAACAGTTAGCTCTTAGTTAACACAGTAGTAATAGAGGCTGATGTTGACCTGTAACAACAACTGATAGCTAAAAAGAAAAGTTTTCCTTTAGTTTCTTTTTGCAATACTGCTACCATCCTACCCTCTTTTTTTCTCTTAATATCTTCCTCCCTTTCTTTTACCCCTCTTCCCAATTCTTTTTGTTTCCCCTCTTTTGTTGTCTTCCTATTTTTACTTTCCCATGCTTGCTTGTTTTTATTTCCCACATTTTGTGCAGTTTCTAATACATTTCTAATACATAAAAACTTATATGAGTAAAGGTATCATCTTCATTGGCTTCTTCCTTTCGTCTCTCTGGGTGGATGTCTTCATCCACACCATCATTTTTACTAACATCATGTAACGAAACCTCAAAGAGAAACCATTATGCTCACTTTCAGCTTCACTAGCATTTTGGGTCTCTACTAGAACATGTTCACTTACTTTATAAAAACAAAGACACTTTGTTTTCCTCATCTGTATACACCTTTTGCTGAGATGCTCTGTAAACCCTCCTGCTGAAAAAGCCCAGTCTGCTCTGATTGGTAAGTTTTTCTCAAATCTTTGGCATCTTGGCGTCTCTGCACGATCACTGCAGCTGGGGAGTGACTGTAACAGATAATAGCCGCACTTTCTACTGTATCCCATCTTCAATTAGTCCAAAATACATTTTAAGAGTCTGTTTGTCTACAAAGTGTTAAACTACGTTTCATATCACACTGTCCAACCAAAGACATCTGTCTGTGCCAAGATCTAAACTCTAGCCCCTTTTACACTGCCAGATTTTCCCGCGAATGTTGGGCCGTTTTGTCGGCAAGCTGCGAGCGTTTAGACACACAGAGGCGGAATGGCGAGTTGATTCGAGGTGCCCAATTTTCCGCCTCGTAGGGTAGTCATATTGGCGGAACCCTTTTAGTTTAAAAAGACAGAGACGGCCTTCCACAACAGGAGGGCTGTTGATGACTTGTGGGAGGAGCTGTTGATGAAGCCGCACGTGCAACCCACTGGCGGTGGATAAAGAGGAAACAGCTGATAGCAGGAATGAGCAGCTAGTAGCAAGAGGGAAACGCAAACCTGACAGACACTGTAAAGATGAGCAACTGGGGAAACAAGGAATTGCGCGCCCTCCTTGTCCTCGCAAACAAAGAGGCCATTATCCGTGAAATGACGGGAACGGTGAAGAACGGGCCAACTTACGAGAGAATCGCCGAAGGACTGACTAGCCGCGGCTTCCCTCCCACGTCACTGTTTACGTCACAAGCTGAGCTAAATGTTTTGTTACTTGCTCACGCCCCCCATTGCTCCGAAAAAGGCGCATTCTGTATAAACAAAAGTAGGTAGGCGGCATTTTGCCGCACTCCCCGATTTTGTTTTTATACTGCCAATGCTGAAAAAAGACTGATTGGGCAGAACAGTTCGAAGCCTGATGCTTTTACTCATAGGGGTTACTTTGACATTTAATATAAACATCCAATATTGTAACATTATAAATATTACAGAAAAAATGGAAAAGCATAATGGGTCTCCTTTAACTGTGTTACTCTGCCATGCATCACCACTGAGCTACACCGAACCATAAACTTAAATTCCAAACCTGTCACTTAGGGAATCATATTTGACTTGACCCAGACTTTAAACTGACCTTCGTTCCTCCTGTTAAACTGTGACCTTTGGGGCCTGTGGATACACACGTGTCAAAACAACATTTATCACCTCTGAAACGGCTGCTGTTCCCCGAACGCTCTCCTCCATTCTTTTCATCCCTCCCTCCTGCCCTCTTCTTTTTTCCCTTGTGGGTTTTTTTCTTTTTCGTAATTTTTTCCTATTTTCACCTTCATTTATATCTTACCGTCATCTTGACTCTTTCCTCAGACTGCAATGACATATCTTGTGATTCTAATGTCACTGTATTATACTTATTTTACATCTAACTTCTCTTACATGAGTAAAATTCAACATTGCTCTGTAAATAAACATCTGTTTGGCTAGTTTCTATACAAGCTCTATACTTATTGTCTTCAAGTTTCTCCCCAAAATCTCTTGGCAGTTTGGAGGAATCTGTTTTAATGCAGTAAGAGCTGTTGATTTGGACGAACTGTCACAGACAAACTCAAACGCCATTAACAGAAAATTCAAAGGGAACACTTCCCATGCCCTTGTAATTTTTCTGTGCTTGTCCGTTCTTCTCCTTTCTCTCTTCTTCTCACTCTCTTACTGTATTTCTTTATCTTCTAACCATCTCTCCACCTTTTATGTTTCCTTCTTTCTATAATATTTTCCATCCTCTTCTGATTTGTTTCTGTCCCTCCCTTCCTTTGCAGTAGAAAGATGGATGATGGGTGATAAATCAAAAGAAGCGAAGCAGTGTGGAAGAACAGTGCTGAGGGTCAGTGCTGTGGGAGCCCTCTGTTCTATTACTCCCGTTGGGACCTCCAGATTCAATTTACCATCAACAGTCCTCTGTCTCAGTCTCTTCATCTGTCTCTTTTCTTCTCTGTCTCTGTTAATCTTCTCTACTATTAGTCTTTTTTATATTTTACCCTTAACAGGTTGCAGAGATCAGAGACATGACAGCTGCAACCTTAGCTGACAGGAAGTAAAATGCAAGAAAACGGCAACATCAATATTAATTCATGTCAAGTGGAACATGTTAAGAACAGAACATGAAAGGATTGTAAAGGTTCCTGTTAGCACCTGGATGGATGAGTAGAAACATCTTCTCACCTTTTATTAAGATTTTTCCCCAAAGGTGCTGCTGATTGTCATCACACTCATGCAGTAACTGAAGAATTTCTTGATTTGCTTTTAACCAACACATTCTCACTCCGACCGCCGTTGATGTTCTGGGACATTGTGTCAACTTCTGCCCATTTATGCATTGTCAGTTTTCAAAATACACTTCCATTTTCACAGCAAATGTGCCGTTTGTATACAGTGTCTTTTAAAATAAATGCACTAGGTCAGTACAACACCGCAAATTGGCATTTTGTTTCCTTCACGTGCTCGTGGTTGGGTTTAGGTAACAAAGGCATATGTTGGCTTTACAATAGTACGGGAAGCGACCACCAGTTTCCAGGGTGAAAGTCTGTGGTTTGAAGTTCGACTTCCACCACCTTAACTTTTGGTGCTGTCCCTCTGCATTTCCCCCAGACGCTGCTCTGTATCATGCCAACATGAAAGGACGGCTTTTTTCGTCAGTATCTGATGCCGAAAGTCACTGACCAAGCGCCAGGTTTCCATGACTTCGGAGTGAGACCAGGTTGTTTTAACAGATGGGTGGAAGCTGTGCGATACAGTATTTTTGACTCTGTAGACAATACTACAATGCTGTCCAAACTGAAAGCAATGTTTTTGTTTTGTAGCAATCCCAAGGCAGGCAGTGCAGTTTGAGTTTGACTGAGTGCTACAACTTCAAAAGCGTGCGCTCAGCATTGTCTCCTACATGTCCTACAAAAAAAATTGTTTTGTTTGCAGCTTGACATTATTTCTATGAAATTTGCAAAGCTAGCTCCAAACCATCAGGTCATGGTGCATCCACTGTGTCAGAATCCCACAAGCTGCAGCAAGGAAAGACTTTTTGACTCTTTGTTTTTATATACATATCTTTCTCAGTGAAGTTTGATGATTATGGACTGTACAGTGAATAAAACAGGAAAATATAGTAAAATGCACATCATGTAAAAAGACAGCATGAGCATAAGGTATTACTTGAATACTTTTTCTTTAAGAGGAGTGACTCTGCTTGAAATCAACTAATCTTTATCATAAACATGTCATGATTCAAGAAATGCATGCACAGATTTAAATGAAAAAAGGGCACAACCAAATCTGGGACATGACAAAGGGAAAAACTTTAAGAGGCTTGACGTGCAACACGTTCAAAGTACTGTTGAAAATAATGACAAATGCCTGCGGTTATTTAAGCACGGGTGTATTACTGAACAAGCCTACTGGGCCCAGACCCAGGGGCCCATAGACTCAGGGGAACTCTAAGCCAGAACCTCTGCATGAAGTCACTGTTATTAACTTTGCAATCCTTGTCATAGGTCTTTGTCACTGATTGCAATAACAGAGCTCCAAAAATGAGAAACTGAAATAATATCCTCAACATTCACTTTAAAGATGTCACAAAAAGGGGCGTCGGTAGTGTAGTGGATAGTGCCGGCGCCCCATGTACAGAGGCAATGCCTCAACACAGTGGTCGCAGGTTTCAGTCCGGCTTGCAACCATTTACTGCATGTCACCCCCCGCTCTCTCTCTCACCCCATTTCACTCTGTCCTATACATTAAAGGCAAAAAAGCCAGAAAAAATAATGTAAAAAAAAAAAAAAGATGTCACAAAAAAAGAAACCATCATGATACACTGTAAGTGAGTGTTTAATTGCATCAGTTTGTCTGTAGGGCTTAAATCTGTGGGGAGAAACAACAGCATTTTGTACCTGCATGGTGGGGTGTAGGGGGCCTTTTACGTCTCCAGGCTCAGGGGCCCATTGTGTCATAATTTGCTCATGATTTATAGTTGTTTGAATAAGGTGGTGAACAAGAACTGAACTCACTGAAAAACAATTTAAAAAATGTACTATTAATCATTAAGCCAATAAGTTCTGGTAATTTAAACATTATTAATGTAATAAATCACAACACAAAATGCAATGCAAAACAGGTCAGGATAGATGCAGAGATTTAAATCAGAGTTGACCGGCACAAAACCCCTGGAAACAAAATAAATATGGAGCAGCAGCAGGTTCATATGTCCAACATAAGTTCTCTGACTCTTGGGGCGTAAATCAGCTGAACTTATCATTGATGCGGTATGCAGGACTAAAATCCCACAAAACATTTCACAAACCTTTAACAAATTCCCCCGCAGGACGGGCCGACGTACCCAGGGAAGGATTATCATGTTTCTGAAAGTGAGATTAATGGTCTGAATGTGCAAATCACTGCCCGACATACCTGCAGATAGTTATAACTGAGAGTGTGTGTGTGAAGTGTACAGTTTAGTATATGCTTACTATGTGCAGGAGCAGGTCAGGTATTTTCATTTACGTCTAAAGAGAATGAAAACATACAGAGTCTGAATCCTCTGCGCTGGACAGTGATGAAAAGATTACAGTGAATGGCTTTTTTGTTTTTGTGTAAAATCAGAACCCCAATCGAATCTACCGGGCTTACAGAGTGAGCTGTGAGACTATTTTGCTCCTCGCGTACACAAATAAACTCTCGGGGAGGTTTCTGCCCTTCTGCAATGTTGTATATATAAATGCTGGTGAAAGCTTAAAGGCAAATACCGGTTGAACTTCGAAAGGCACATACCAGCTTTGAAATTTGTTATTCCTGCGTCTCTGGGACAGACCGTTCAGCCTCTGTGAACACGAACGACTCTCTTCCAAAGCCACAAGCCAGAGGAGAGGAGCGGAAAAATGTAATGTCATTAAGATGTATAACCTGGAGCTGCTCTGCTGATGCTAAATGGGAGCCTGACTCTGTGGGAAATGCTTGTCTAAACTTTACATTCAGTGGGGCTTCTGACCACAGCTGTACTTTCAGTTTGGAGTCTGATCCACAGAGAATCATCCTGTCATCTGTCAGAGTCACTGCCTTCCTAATTAATGTGTTCAGTAGGTGAAATTACTCATATTTGTTTTGTTTAGGCATTGTACATAATAAAAACACCAGTGTTATGTTGTATTTTATTCTCTATGCTGCAGTTCATCAACAGAATCAGACGAAATCTCACAGATAAAGACAAATCTCTTTTACATGCTGTCATGCTCTCATTCCCAGGTTGTCATCAGAGTTGGTAATGCGTTACAAAGTAACGCGTTAGAGTACTTTGATTACTTTTTGCAGTAACGAGTAACCTAACGCGTTAGTTTGCTGTTTGAGTAATCAAATACTTGAGTACATTTTCAAACAAGACATCAGTTACTTCCGTTACTTTTAGAACGCTGGTCCTTCAGCTCCGAAACAGCAACGGCTGTCGTTTGGCTCTAATAACGGAGATAACCTTAAACCTATCAGTCTGAAAGAAGCCACGGAGCTTGTGGCTCGCTACGTGGTCGGAGAAATGCTGCCATTGTCTAAATAGGTGGAGTCTAAATAGGTGGAGTAGGACTCGCTGACAGACATATTTCAGACTCAGGACTTGCATTATGCCTGGTACACGCTACACGCTGGTACTCACCAGTTATCCCCGGTCGTCTTTCACGGCGTGTGTGATGTCATTGGGTTGTTCTTGTCCTATTTTTATTACTTTCACTATTATTTGAGTCACTGCCAGAACTGTGTCTGTTCCATAGACTGTATAAAAATATGTGCCAGCTGACATGTTGTTGTAGTCGCCTAAAAGCATCAGCAGATGGCAGGAGCTACATTTGAAGCGCCACACGTAAACTGTCAAGCTATTGTATCTTTCACAGGAAGTTCTGACAAATGTTTCAGAATAAAAGTCTATTTAGAAAATGGAGGGATTCTCTAGCCGAGGTTATAAGGGGCTTTTAATTTGAAACAAGTGTTGAGTTTAAAATGACGGTGCGATGTTAACTTTACAAAGACAACGGAGCGATAAAAAGTAAATATATAAACACACAGAGGGATTAATAAATAACGGACCGTCTATAAT